>NC_056731.1:1256735961-1256885961 GCF_019279795.1 Protopterus annectens
TTGGCTAGGCTTATATAGGCCCTAGGGCCAATAGCCTAGTACCTATCTATGAACCTATGAACCCATGAAACAACATTACCATGTAACAGCAGATAAGAAAAACACAACAAACCAAACAACTTCATATTCAGCTGCACTGCTGGCAATCCATGATCTTTCATACTGCTCCGTCAACTGCACCCTTATCACCTTTTACTCTCACCTGTTGAGTCCACATTTCTTCAATCCCTCAAGCAATACTAACTCTGCATGTCCCCATTTGATCTTTAAAAGAAAAGACTAAATATTCCACACACACATAATCCAATTTCTTAATAACCATTAAATACCACCAGCGTCATATCTCATTCAACTGCCTAAAATGCAGACACTTCCATGTGCAGCAACACCCCTGAAAATTAAGCTGTCCTAACAAGATTCCCATAGAATATCCTCCCAACTCACATAGTAATGGTACAACAGATACACATATGAAATAAAACATTGCATAACAAGTCTTATTCAATAAATAACATTATCAATCTTCTACAACTAAAGAGTTCTCAACAAAATAACCATTAAACAAAGCAAGTTAAAGCCATCCCCACTTCTGCTACCACATACTGTCATCTCATGAACCTCCATTTCTCAAACCAAACCCCCACAACAAGAACTTCTCTTCCACATCCCCCCAATCTTCCTTCCTGGCATCCCACAAACCATAAACCAACCCCCGATTATGCTCCCTTACCCAACACCTCCTGCCACATTTATAAACAAGTGGTAATCCCCCTGAACAAACCTATCTGAAACCCCATCCCAAGGCACCACAATAGTAAACAATGTACCTATTTGTTAACTCTCACCCAATAAGACCCAAACAACCAATCCCCTACATGTGTGCCCTGACCCACTCCTCCTGCCACACACTCACATAGCTGCAATACCCATCAAGCACTCCTACTCTGAAAGCCGTACCTATACCATACTACCTCCTATTAGTCCCAGGAAATAAAATAACAAACAAACTAACTAAACGCATTACTTAAACTGTCTAGTACTGTGCAGCCCACAAAGGACCCAGCTCCTCCAACCCATGATGAGCCATCAACCCCACCTATTTTAAAGTCATACATATGCTCCAACACCTATTGTTATCAGCCCAAAGGACAAGCTGCACATGAGGGGCACATTTGTCACAGATTTGAAACAAACCACAAATACACCCCAGAAAATCTTCAGATAACCCAGTAAACCAAATGCCACATTTCCTATGATCATGTGATTGCTGTGATTCCACCCCACCTGTGGGAACCCTACTCCCCCTAAACAACCCCCAACCTGGCTTTACTATGATCCCTACATGCCTCCTCACTTGCCCCCACACTACCCCAGGTACCAACTCTGACATGCCTTAATGAGCATCAAATAAAACAGGAGTACCTGCGACCTCATTGTGCACACTTCAGCACCCAAAACATCCCACCCAACAGAATCCCTTACCTTTCAAAGCAACTTCCTTCAGGCCACTGACTGTTGCTCACTCTGCACTCTCCCATCTGTGGTCTCACTGGGACATCGATTGCAACAGCCTCCATCTCCTTATGCCCACTTGCTTCCAGTCACTAACTGATGCCCGCTCTGTACTTCCCCACCTGCAAAAGAAAGAAACTATAAATTCCCAACACACATGTAACCAAAATATCTTAATGACAACCTAAGTGCTGCCAGGGGCTTACCCTGTCCATCGACAACACAGCCACTACACTGACCCCCAGCACCCCATCCCCAAGACAGTGCAACCTTGTCACCTTCACCCCTATGCTTTTTCTTCTAACACAACATGCCCACAGTACTGACAGTTAAGATGTCTAACACAATAAACAAAATATATTTACAACATAACCAAACCTCATGTGTACCGCATCCAGAGGAGCATTCATATAGGGTCATAACAGTTGATGTTCAAACTGAATCAAACCAACCCCCGACCCAGATGAAGGGAAATGTAAATCACAGCACACATGGTTTACCTTGTGATTTCCACACTACATAAAATAGAGCACTGCATGGGCCAAGATAACTTATTTTGCAAAACAGTTTGCATAGCCCCAAACTTCCCTAAGAACCCCCCCCCCCCCCCAGCAAGGCAGTGAGTGAGCTGTAATATAGAGCTATTTTTCCCTTTCTCCTCCCAAATTATTCAAAGAAAGTATATGCCTGTGATATAAAGCTGTAAGTCAAAGACTTAATATATCAGCATTACCCCTGGGCTACATACTTTTAAATGACTTAAGTGCATCTAACTTGTACTCATACCCTTGTTCTACTCTGTCATTCGCATTCCAGACTCTAACACACTGGTAATTGACAAAGGTGTATTTTCTGATCATTTGTATAAGAAAAAGTTATTGTATAAAGAAAGCATTTTTATTCTGAAATATGACACTTTATCTCCTCAGGGTCTTAATGGAGAATGTAACTGGAGGCTTTTAATTTAATTTGATTTTTAATGTTTATTGGATAATTGATTAATGTTTATTGATTAACTGTCTTGTTCACTAAGGTATTTAAACTGTGCTTATTTTGCCAAAGCGCTAGAGGTATAATAATCAAGTGAATATTAAGTGGATTCTTCGTTTGTGGTTTTCTAACACACTGGTAGTTTTCTCCTATATCCCACTTTGTAGTAATTAATTAATTAATTAATTAATTAATTAATTAACTTATTTATTTATTTATTTTTAGACTACCGCAAATAATTCCCTGTACTTCTCATGTCAAGTGCAGATTATAGACCATCACAGCAAACATTCATAGCAAGGCCTCGTACAACTGTTTGTAATTTATAAAATAATAAAGATATTATATGAATACTGAATATGGAAAATAGATCTGCATTCTCTTGCATATACATACATACAAGTAACAGCCCATCAGGTGACCACAGCACAGGACCTGCCAGAGGCCCCAAAATGTAAAGAAATCCTAAATAGGAACAATTTTATATATCACCCTCTCAACTAGAAGTGGAGAGCATAACCAGATTTCCTTATCCTGAATGTTCTGCAGGGTATTAAGTCTTAACCTCTAGTGTCTGTCTGTCACTGTCTAACTGCCATCTAGAGTGGTTAGACCATAACCCAAGTATCTGAAATGCATGACCTGACGAAACACACGTGCCTGGCTCAGGACTTAAAACAACACACAATACCCATATACAGAAAATCTCTGAGCAGGTGAGACTTACTCCTACTTGCTGCCATCACTACTGATGAACTCCGGTACCCCTCTAACTTAAGTTGCACAAACGAGCAAGGTAAGGACAATTAAAATGCTCCCTCTACTAACGCTTCCCAATAGTGGAGTTACCATCATATCAAAGGTAGCAATAAGCTCTTGCTGTTCCCCCTCCGAAAGATTTAGAAGTGAGAATCGCTTGAGCACTTTTTTTTTTTGTATTATTATTTACTTATTTGAGATTAAAAAAGTACGGCCATATACATTTGTCATAAAAGCAAACCTTTCATGTAAGCACAAGCACCATCTTGAAGCAAAGCACAATATTCTTCTTGTCTAACTGGCTTTATCCACTATGCTGCAAAGCGTCACAAACTGTGTACACTATGCTACTCGATTATAATGTACTAACTGCCTCCAACTGTCCCTACATTGTTCATTTCCCCTAAGTAAACATGTGTATTAAAATAAAAAGATACAACAAACGTAGGCAAGGCTCCAGGTTCACGACAGATTGTAATAAAACACACAAGGGCTTTCATCAAATGCTTCTTCAGGTGTATTACAAGAAATATCTAAAAACCACCATATTTAACTACTCAAATTAAAATCACATGACTCAACAAACTGCAATTTAAAGGTGCACAAAGCAATAAATTTTATATCTACACTGGTCACATCCCTCATACATATCTGACTTGAATCTTTATTCACATATAAAAAATACTTGAGTAAAATATAAAAGCTGAAATTCATAGCTCATGTTCAAACATCATTGTAACGTCCCCACATATCATCTATGCAATGGTCTAGTTTTAAGGATGGGTCTCAGTGGGACATTATCATTAAGCCCATGGCCCACATCCGCTCTCAACCTCACAATCCACTGGGCTTCCAGTTCTACTGTTATAGTTCTCATGTCTCCTCCTCTTCTATTTTCATAGCTCATGGTTATGACCATGAAACTGAATCTGTGCAAATCATCTGTGTTAATAACATGCTTAGCTAGCGCATTAAATTTGCTCTTCTTCCCTATATGATGTGTGCTCCCTAATTCTTTCCTTAAGCATCCAGTCCGACATCCCTACATAGAACTTATTGCAGATCTGACAGACTGCTAAATATATCACACGTGTGGTTTCCCAGCTTGCACTTACCCTAAATTTATACAATACTCCTGTATCTGGGTGTCTAAAACTCGAGCTACTATCTATATATGAACAAAATGAACATCGCCTACATGGTATAGTCCCCCCTTGTTGTACTTTCCTTTGGAAATCCCTTGGTATACAAAGACCCAAATGACTGGGAATTACACCTGATGATAAGATATGAAGTCTGAAACTTAAATACATGTCCTTTTCATATACTTCAATCTCAGGGACCCGCCAGCACAACACAACACCAGATCAGTGAGGAACGGGTTAACCCAAGAAAACCTGGACATTAGTTAGACAAGGTTTGAGGGGGGGGTGCTTTTTTTTTTTTTTTTTTTTTTTTGGTTTAACACAATGTCCTTGTTGGACACAACATTGCAACAGCCAGGGACTTGTGATTAGTTGAAGCCCTCTCTCCCAACCAACAGTTCCAGCTGTAAGTACCGCTTCCATAAACTTGGAAAGCCGATAGCACCTATAAGGTTATGATGTTTCTCCCCTCCTAAGTGCACCTGTAATATCCACCTCACACGCATAAGAAGCACCGGTAACAACCAATTCGTATCCCACAGTAAGCACCCACTACCCCCCACTCTCCCTATAATGCTTAAAATGTCACAGACATTAACAGAGAAACTAAAGAAACCAAAGAACAAACCCAAGAAAACAACACAGGTGGAGACTGGAAGGTGAAAACTGCAAAGTCCAACAAAATCCACAAAATGTAAAAGTTAAGCACACAATTTTATTCAAATTGCTTTTCGTACAGCTGGTAGCCAAACTTCTTCAGACAACAAGATAAAATAAACTACTATATCCAGCTCCATTTATACTTCATCTAAACCATTTGTTGTACAAATTGATTAATTGGTAGGGAAACCACTTTAAAGAAACAGGTTCCTCAAAAGTGAAATAAAATACATTCCTCCAGTTTAAACACACACATAAATACATGTTAAAAAGTAAAAAATATATATATGAAATATATAATATGGTACCATAAATACTTATTTACTTATTTTAAAAAATGTACATAGCCCTAAGGCTTTCCTAATGTGTGCACATTCACCGTAAAAGATTTATTAATTTTAAAATACAAGACAAAGAAACTTTGTCATTCAAACCAGGAGCCCTATATGATTGTAACTTTAACTGCCAAATCAACAGGAATTGAAATGGGCCCCCTTTAACATCAGGCGTGATTTGATCTAATACTCTAAAAACAAAGGAGTGTGTAGGGTGTTGGTCACAGTGCTTAGCCAGAGCATTTTCAACTTGTTTTTTCTTGTATTATGCAGGTGCTCATAAATCCTGTCTTTAAGTTTCCTGTCAGTTTTGCCCACGTAAAATGCAGGGCAAAGCTGACATGAGGCAAGGTAAACCACTGACTTAGATGAACAAGTGTACCTTCCTTCAAGATTGTATATTTTGTTGTTAATGGCAACACTACTCCCAGTTGCTAGATGTCCACAAAACTTACAAGACTCACATTTGAATGTCTCAGCAATTCTGCATCTAGCATTTTTACTCATTTCCATTATACCCTTTAAGTTGTTACCCCTTTTGTATATTACTGTTGGTCTGTCACCTAACTTGTCAGTTAGATCCATCTCAAAGGTAAACACACTCCAGTTCCTTTGTAAAATTGACCTTATTGCTTCAGCCTCCAAACTAAATACTGTAATGAAACTCATCAAATGTTTTGACTTCTGGTCATCAAAGACAATCACTTTACAGAGGGGACTCAAACCAGTTGTTTCACTTTCAATCTTATCCAAAACACCACGGTGCCCTGTCAATATAGGTTTATAAATACCTGCTTTCCATTTACTCCAAACTTCCTCAAAAATATCCAATACCAACACCTTAGAGTACCCTCTCATCAAAAACATTCCCTTAAATAATTCACATTCCTCAAGAAATCTGTCCTCTCTTGTTACCATATGTGCAGCTCAGACCATTTGGCCCTTTACTACAGATTTCTTCTGGTATTGGGGGTGAGCACTCGTATAGTGTAACATACAGTTAGACTAAGTTTCCTTATGATAAATGGCAGCCACAAAACACCTATTGATAACATCCTTACTTAAATCTATATCCAAATATGTAATCTTTTCATCAGTGCACTTGTGAGTGAATTTCAAAAACTCAGTGTTGCCACTGAGTCCCTCTAAGAAGCTATCCACCTCTAAACTCGTCCCATCAAACAAAATAAAGACATCATCTAAAAACCTTGTGTAAAACTTGATCCTCGTTTGGTTTTCAGGTACATTCAGTATATACTGGTGTTCCCATTGGGCCATTACAGGATTCGAAAAACTGGCCCCACAGGGGGAACCCATAGCCACCCCCACTTTTTGCAAATAAATATCATTATCAAACATCACAAAGTTACCTAAAATGATGTCCAGCAATTCCTGAATCAAACGGACTTCCCCTCCATCAGCACCATGTGCCAACATCCTTTCGACTACCCATTCTATACCTAAAGCATGCGGGATTGAAAAATATAAATCAATGACATCCACAGTTAAGAATTTTATATTTTCATGGTAAGGAAAACTTTCAATTGCTGCCAAAAAAGACCAAGAGTCTTTACATATCTGAGACTCTTTCCTCACATATTTCTTTAAAATATTGTCTACTAATTTGGCCATAGCATAAGTAATAGAAGACCTAGCATTAGCCAAAACCCGCATAGGGAGGTTTGAAATATCTTTATGCAACTTTGGCAGTCCAAACAAACTTGGAATTTTAGGTGAAACAACTGTTAAATAATTTAACTTTCCCAAATCAATAGTCCCCTTTAAAAACAAGTAATTCAAGAAGACATTAATGCATTTGTAAGCAATGTTTAGCTCATTTAAACTAGATGCTTCATATGTGTTACCACCTAACACAGTCCTCATTTTTTCATTGTATTCATTTATATCCATTAAAACCAAACCCCCACCCTTGTCTGGTTTTAAGACGCACTGGTAGCAATTTGAATACCTGCATAGCTTCCCTCTCCCTTTTGGAGAGGTTAGAACAACCATCATTCACCTTTTTCCCACATATATTTCTTATATTCATTTCATACAAGTGCTCATATAAGCTCAACATGGGATGTGTAGGGGGGTTAAATGTACTAGGAACCCTTATATCAGTGTTTAAACTATCTTTGTTCCCCAAGAGCACAGTCAAATTCATCCTTCGTACAAATAATTTGAGATCTATCAATGTCCTAGATAAATCAAAATGCTGTGTTGGAACAAACGTCAGTCCCTTAGAAAAAAGTTCATATAGTTCAGCACTAACAATGTGACTAGTAAAGTTGTAAACTTTAAAATCACCATTTTTGTTTGACAACATTTTTAAATGGTTACCAGTCAATTCTTCCCTCTGTTGTTCCCTCCTTTCTTGTAGTACAAGTTGCTGTTGTGCTGCCCCCTCATGTTGTAACGTTTCTGGTGGTTTTGACCATTGTTGGAAAAAGGACTCTGCTCTCTTCCCCTCGAGTTACGTGTTTGTTCAAAATATTTGTCTACATTCTCTGGTGATAGCTCGTCTTCTTCTCCTCTACTGTCCCGTAAAATGTTGACAAATACATTTTCTGTAGTACGACTTTGTTCACCCCTACATTCATTACCATTATTGCAGTAGGGAGAAGATACTCATTGATTTACAAAGTTCTGGCTTTGTGAAGGGGGCGGGGTTGGATAAGCGACATTATTCTTATACGCTTCTATATCCCTTCTTAATTTCTTTGCCTTGATTTCCAAATTCTTAAGATGATCTATTGTAGAGAAAATTCTGGTATAATCAAATTTATACCTGCCAAAGTCTTTATGTAACCTGATGTTCCGATCTATTTGTGCTATCTCAGCAGTAAGGCCTTCCACAGTCTGTTGATAATGTTTACTCATTAAGCTCATCAGCTCGAACCCATGTTTATCAAATAGTTTCAACAAATCCAGGTGAAACTCTGACTCAGCCTTTAACCCCGAAGGGTACTGCCAAGAACGCAAACCTTTGGGAATCACTCCCACCTTTTTACACTCATGGAAATAATTAATTTCTAGTTGCAGCTTTTTAGCTCATAAAAAGACATTAGTTCTAAAGTCTTCAGCTGATTTACCAAAGAAGCGTTACCTGCACTCAGCTGTTCAGCATCTGTCATCCCACCTGACTTCACCAAAGGTGGTTGTACTTTAAGCCAGGAGGTGACATCTGGCAAATCAACAGGTCCCAAAACAAATGCTGGTGTCACTGGTGTAGTAGTGGATGGTGGAACTGTGTGCACAGATCTTTTACTTCTTACCCCACCTTCCATATCTCCATTGTTGATTCCATTACAGGGAACGTCCTTGTTACTCATCATAACTTCACTCTCCCTATGATTAGCCATTGTCTGTGATAACTTGTCAAGTCTAGTGCTCATACTTTCCAATCTCTCATTCATGATGTTTATCAAAGCAGTTAAATTCCCCACATCATCCAAACCCTTTTGTGTAGAAGCAGACAACAGCATTGGAGAGTCAGGCAACAAATTTTCAATACTCCCAGTAGCCATGAGCAAAACCACAAATCAAACTAAAGAAACCAAAGAACAAACCCATAAATTTAATGGATATAAATTAATACAATGAAAAAATGAGGACTGTATTAGGTGGTAACACGTATGAAGCGTCTAGTTTAAATGAGCTAAACATTGTTTACAAATGCATTAATGTCTTCTTGAATGACTTGTTTTTAAAGGGGACTATTGATTTGGGAAAGTTAAATTATTTAACAGTTGTTTCACCTAAAATTCCAAGTTTGTTTGGACTGCCAAAGTTACATAAAGATATTTCAAACCCCCCCTATGCAGGTTTTGGCTAATGCTAGGTCTTCTATTACTTATGCTATGGCCAAATTGGTAGACAATATTTTAAAGAAATATGTGAGGAAAGAGTCTCAGATATGTAAAGACTCTTGGTCTTTTTTGGCAGAAATTGAAAGTTTTCCTTACCATAAAAATATAAAATACTTAACCGTGGATGTCATTGATTTATATTTTTCAATCCCGCATGCTTTAGGTATAGAATGGGTAATTAAATGGATGTTGGCACATGGTGCTGATGGAGGGGAAGTACGTTTGATTCAGGAATTGCTGGACATCATTTTAGGTAACAACTTCGTGATGTTTGATAATGATATTTCTTTGCAAAAGGTGGGGGTGGCTATGGGTTCCCCCTGTGGGGCCAGTTTTTCAAATCTTATAATGGCCCAATGGGAACACCAGTATATACTGAATGTACCTGAAAACCAAATGAGGATCAAGTTTTACACAAGGTTTTTAGATTATGTCTTTATTTTGTTTGATGGGACAAGTTTAGAGGTGGATAGCTTCTTGGAGGGAATCAATGGCAACACTGAGTTTTTGAAATTCACTCACAAGTGCACTGATGAAAAGATTACGTATTTGGATATAGAGTTTTTACCTTGCCTCATGTCAGCTGTGTCCTGTGTTTTATGTGGGCAAAACTGACAAGAAACTTAAAAGACAGGATTTATGAGCACCTGTATAGTATAAGAAAAAACATGTTGGAAAATGCTCTAGCTAAGCACTGTGACCAACACCCCACACACTCCTTTATTTTTAGAGTATTAGATCAAATCACGCCCGATGTTAAAGGGGGCCCATTTCAACTCCTGTTGGAAAGGCAGGAGTTGATTTGGCAGTTAAAGTTACAATCGTATAGGGCTCCTGGTTTAAATGACAAAGTTTCTTTGTCTTGTATTTTAAAATTAAGAAGTCTTTTATGGTGAATGTGCACACATTAGGAAAGCCTTAGGGCTATGTACGTTTTTTTAAATAAGTAAATAAGTATTTATGGTACCATATTATATATTTCATATATATTTTTTTACTTTTTAACATGTATTTATATGTATGTTTAAACTGGAGGAATGTATTTTATTTCACTTTTGAGGAACCTGTTTCTTTAAAGTGGTTTCCTACCAATTAATCAATTTGTACAACAAATGGTTTAAATGAAGTATAAATGGAGCTGGATGTAGTATCTTGTTGTCTGAAGAAGTTTGGCTAACAGCTGGATGAAAAGCGATTTGAATAAAATTGTGTGCTTAACTTTTACATTTTGTGGATTTTGTTGGACTTCGCAGTTTTCACCTTCCAGTCACCACCTGTGTTGTTTATTCATGGAGAAACAGTTACATGTCGGTCCTTGGAAGCCCGTGAAGCCGCCGAACTGCTCAAAATAAGCTGTGCCAATTCTTGTGTGCCATGATCTAGCAACCTAAAGTCAGAGTGAGTTACCAACACACAGGCTGCACAACTAATCAACCCTTGCCTCCACAACCAGAGTTATAATATATATATATATATTTTTTTTTTTTACCTGCGCTTAACCCACCGAGCGTGTAGTCTCCACAACCCATGAAAGACAATGCTAGCTGTAACCTAAGCCAGGATGAAACCCAGCCTTCAACCACCAACATCATCAAAACTGAAGTATGCCTAAATTAACCAAACAACAGGGGCTAGGATTACTGAAGGATATGAAGAGTTGTCAGAGTTGTTGCTCATATAGGAACAAATTGTACCACTCCAACCACTTAGCACCAGCCATACTGAAAGACGTGATGTTTCCGTGAACATGCTTTACAACAAACATGCACTCAACTCCATTGTATACTAGCATGTAACGGCAGCAAAGATCCCTTGCTGCCATTGCCAAAAGATGTTTAGAATAGAGAGGATTGTTGGCAAGCCATGATTTGGAGAGATTTTTTTTTTTTAAGGCTAAGCTAAATTTGGTTGACCAGCGTAAACAGAATGTGTTAGTCCTCACTGCCTCAGAGACAGGACAGACTACCACACAGAGGTTGTACAGTACAGTGATAAACAATGTGTGTATATTGAAGAAATGGAATTATACAGATTAACAAGGACTAGATTATGCTGCCAACAACCATAAAGTAAGTTGTACTGTAACTGGAAACCAAAGATCTCTTAATTGTAGTGCCCACTACAGCAACCGGCAGCAAAGAACATCTGCTCCACAAATCCCGTAAAAAGGCGGTACTGCTTCTGAAACACTAACCCACTAAATGATGCAAACCCAGCAGACACCATAAGGCTTTATGGCCTGTCAAAAAACTGCCCCCGCTGAGAACCGGTAATTTCCTGACAAAAAAAAAAAGTTTGTGCAACGCTAATATGCACCAAGATCCGAACAAATTAAAAACCACCCACCAACAAATTCCACAGTATCACACTCCCACAAACCAGTCTAGCAAAGTTAGAATAATGAAATAACTGAACTCCATCCACTTCCACTGATCATGGCTACTTACCAATCTTTCCCTTTCCTCAAGCCACCCACCCAAAATCCAAGGCCTACCTGCTCCACTGCACCACCTGGTTATCATGGACATAATACTTGCAGTAGCAAGTTCATGCCAAAAATGTGACTCCTACCTCAGTTACACTTGACAAAACCCTCTAAGCCCCTCCCTACCCTTACCTCATTTCCTCCTAAAGCATCCCTCCATCCCATTTAACCCTCTCCTCTTACTCTCTTAATTCCTGATAACCTATACATCTAGCTCCACTTGATATCCCAGGACAAAATGGTCTGTTCTAAACCTCATTTGTGGGGCATAGGATTCTGAATGAAGAGAAAGGATGTGACAATATAAAAAGCTGAAGGTAACAGTGGCATTTTTCCTGCAGATATACAGGAGCAAATCAGTTGATTTTTAGGTGAAGTTTTAGGTGTGTTTTTAATGAGTTTGCACGCTGAATTAATTTCAGTGGTAGTGGGATATAGTTGGTAGGTTTATAGGTAGATACTAGGCTATCAGCCCCAGGGCCTATATAAGCCTAGCCATAAAGTTTCCCTGGCTTTAGCCACCCAAAAATGTATTTACCTGTGCCCCTGTCGAGCAGAGCCACAGAAGTGATCCCCAGGGTAAATTTCCTATTCCCCATCCAGTTGTCCAGATTTTTCCTGAACAGGTACAGCGAGGTGTTCTGTTTGACATGAATGGGTAACTTGTTCCAGAGTATGGGAAGTCTCTGGGACAGGAACCTATCCTCCAGCAAGTTCTTTTTATTGTGGTGATAAGGTTAAGGTCTCTGGAGCATGTGCCCTGCAGGGATTGGGATTTTTCTAAGTGTAGCATGTCCAACAGCTCTGAGTTTGACATGGCTTTTTATGTTAGGCATAGATCACCTCTGAGTAGGCGATATGCTATGGAGTAGAATTGGAGTTTCATAAGACGGTCTGCATAGGGCATCTGTTTGAGGCCAGTGATCTTCTTTGTGAGGTATTTCTGTGATCTTTCCAGTTGCTGCAAATGTCTTTTGAGGTACATCTCAAATGGGGCATTATACTCTATAATAGGACTAATGAGGGCTGAGTAGAAGGGGACAATGACCTCTTTTTTTTCCGGTTGAGAAACTTTTTGTGATTAGGTGTGCCACATAGAAGGACTTTCTGACCACTGTGGCTATGTGGCTATCAAAGGAGACACTACTGTCTACCTGTGTCTCTAGAGCTCATATCACACTTTTGGTATTGAGTGGACTACTGCCTATGTGGTAGTTCATTGGCACAGGGTTTTTCCCAAAGGGAATGACTATGCACTTTTTGGCATTGAGCTTGAGGCCATGGCTTTGACACTGGGCATCTGTCTCAGCCAGGCCCTTTTGTAGAATGTCCACATCCTTAGGGGATTCAATAATGGTTCCCAGTTTACAGTCGTCAGCAAACTTTGTTAGCCATAAACCCTCTGTGTTGGTTGGACTTCCAAGAAGAACAGGAGAGGACCCAGGATTGAGCAATGTTGTACTCCACTTGTCACTGGTCTGGAGACGGATTTGGAATTGACTACTTTCATGATATGGGTTCTGTTGGTGAGCCAGTTGAACACCCACTGTGTGACATAGGAGTTTGTGCCCAGTTTCATGAGTTTATCAATAATACTAGAGTGGGGGATGGTGTTGAAGGCCTTGGCGAGATCTATTTAGACTGTGTGAACTGCCTTACCCTTGTGCATGGCTTTGGTGACTGCTTCAAAGAAGTCAATCAGATTTAGGAGACATGATCTAACCTTCACAAACCCAAACTGGGTGGGGTCCAGAGTTTGTAGGTTACCTATGTCTTTGTTTATAAGTTCCATGATGATATGTTCCATGGCCTTGCAGATCAGAGTCATCAGGCTGATGGGTCGGTAGTTCCCGGGGTCCGTGGTGGATCCCCCTTTGTGGAGTGGGATCAATATAGCTGTGCACCATTCAGTAGGCACAAAACCTGTAGTGAGGCTATGATTGAACATGGTACTTAGGTGAGGTACCAGTTTGTTTTGTAGTTCATGCAGAACACAGCCTGGTATATTGTCAAGCCCCATGCATGCTGTATTTTTGGCTTTGGCAAGTGCATTTTTTACCTATGTGGCACTAATTATGGTGACTTGACATTCATCTGGTATAGGGATGGGCCTTTTCGAGGGTGAGAAGGGGGGTGAAATTTGCACTGAACCTATCTGCCAGGATGTTGGTGATATCAGCTGGTTCGGTATGTTTAGTGTCATTGTGCTGTAGATCTGAGTGTTGCCATTGAGATTCTTGACATAGCTGTAGAATGCCATTATAGTTGTCTTTAGAATCAGTGGTGATTTTGTTTTCGTAACTAGATTTGGAGGATTTTATGACGGATCTCAGCTTCTTACTGAGGCTGACAAGGGAGTTTTTCCAATCTTGGGATTTTACTCTTTTTTGAAACAGTTTCTTCGTTCTGTTCATAGGTTCATAGGTTCATAGGTTGGTACTAGGCTATCAGCCCTACGGCCTATACAAGCCTAGCCACAACAATTCCCTGGCTATTTCTTCCCACATTATTTACTTTCCTGGACCCCTGTCTAGCAGGGTGACTGACGTGATCCCTGGGGTGAATTTCCTTTCTCCCATCCAATCGTCAAGGTTCCTCTTGAAGAGGTCCAAAGAGGCACTCTGCTTGACATGTATGGGCAATCTATTCCAGAGTCTGGGGAGTCTCTGGGTCAGGAACCTATCCCTCCAGCATGTTTTGTTTATTGTGATGACAAGGTTTAGATCCCTGGAGCGTGTAGCTCTGAGGGATTGGGATTTCTTTAAGTGTAGCATGTCCAACAGCTCTGGGTTTGACATGGCCTTGTATGTTAAGCAGAGATCGCCTCTGAGTAGACGATATGCGACAGAGTATAGCTGGAGTTTTTAAGGCGGTCAGCGTAGGGCATCTGCTTTAGGCCTGTGATTCTTTTAGTGAGGTATTTCTGAGGCCTTTCCAGTTGTTGCAGATGTCTTGAGAGGTACATACCAAATGGGGCGTTGTATTCTATAATGGGTCTAATGAGGGATGAGTACAGTGGGACAATGACCTCCGTTTTTCTGGATGAAAAGCCCTTCGTGATGAGGTGTGCCACATAGAAGGATTTCCTGACTGTTGTGACGATGTGGTTATCGAAGGTGAGACCACTGTCCACCTGTGTTCCTAAGTCTCTTATCATACTTTCTGTGTTTAGTGTACTGCCACCTATATGGTAATTCATGGATACATGTTTTTTCCCAAAGGGGATAACAATACATTTCTTGTCATTGAGCTTGAGCCCATGGCTCTGGCACCAAGCATCTGTTTCTGTAAGGCCCTTTTGTAGAGTATCCACATCATTTGGGGATTCAATAATGGCTCCCAGTTTGCAGTCATCTGCAAACTTTGTTAGCCAGAGTCCCTTAGTGTTGACCTGTACTTCAGAGAAGTAGATGCCAAACAAGAGCGGCCCCAGGACTGAACCCTGAGGTACTCCACTTGTCACTTGTCTGGAGCTGGATTTGGAGTCGGCTACTTTTACAGTGTGGGTTCTATCAGTAAGCCATTTAGCAACCCATTGGGTGACATAGGGATTAATGCCCAACTTAGTAAGTTTATCTATGATTCCAGAGTGGGGGATGGTATCAAAGGCCTTGGCAAGGTCTAGATAGGCTGTGTGGACCACCTTACCCTTGTCCATGGCTCTGGAGACTGATTCAAAGAAGTCAATCAGGTTCAGGAGACAAGATCGGCCCTTCACAAACCCAAACTGGATGGGGTCCAGTGTTTGAAGGTTGCCAATATCTTTGTTTATAAGTTCCATGATAATACGCTCCATGGCCTTGCAGATAAGGCTTGTCAGACTGATGGGACGGTAGTTTCCGGGATCCAAGGTGGATCCCCCCTTTTGAATTGGGATAACTGTAGCTCTGCGCCACTCAGTGGGCACGAAACCTGAGGTGAGGCTATGATTAAACATGACACTTAGGTGAGGTGCCAGTTCATATTGTAGTTCATGTAGTACACAGCCCGGGATGTCATCTGGTCCCATGGATGCTGTATTCTTGGCTTTAGAGAGTGCGTTTTGTACCTGTGTGGCCATTATTACTGGAATTTGGCAATCTTCCGGTATTGAGATGGGCCATTTAGGGGTGAGAGGGGGTGAAGTTGGCACTGAATCGATCTGCCAGGATATTGGCAATATCCTTTGGATCAGTATATTTAATGCCATTCTGTTTTAGCTCAGAGCAGATCTGAGCATTGCCATTTAGATTCTTGACATAGTTATAGAATGCTTTGTGGTTGTCTTTGGAATCTTTGGCAATTTTATTTTTGTAACTAGCTTTGGAGGATTTTATGAGGCATCTCAGTTTCTTACTGAGGCTAGTAAGGGAGTTTTTTGCATCCTGGGATTTTCCTCTTTTCTGTAAAAGTTTCTTCCTTTTGTTGTAAAGTTTGTTTATGGCAGGGGACCACCAGATTGGCTTCCTTTTTGGATGAGAGCATTTTGGTTCTATTTGGGATGGCACGATTCATGCATGAGTGGATGTGCTCGTACAGTGCCTTAGTGTAGGATTCAGCAATTGAACTTTCAGTTCCCGTCTGCATGGGTGTTATGAAGTTTGTCAATTCTGACTTGAGTAGCATGAAGTTGGCTTTGGAGAAGTTTTTTTATGGTGGTTTCTTTACTGGGGGTGGGGGTGAGATGTGGATGTTAAGGGTGATTAGCTTATGGTCAGACCTGACTAACGAGGGGTGACCATAGGTATGGAGCATTGATTTCCCATGTTGGTAATGACCAGGTCTAGGATATTGGAGCCCTGGTGGGACTATGGATTAGTTGATCCAGGGCATTGGAATTTATGAATTCCAAGAACCGTTAGCTAAAGGTGTTGGGACATGAGTAGTTTTCCCAGTTAATGGCAGGGTAGTTAAAATCACCCAGTATTAGGGTGTTTGGTTCTATCTTAATATTTTCCAGTATGTTTAGAAAGGTGTAGTGAGAATCTTGGGGTATGGTGGGGGATCTGTAGCAAGCTACAATTTGGATTGCAGTCTTGTTAATGGCAGGGAACCACCAGATTGGCTTTTTTTTTGGAGGATAGCGTTTTGGTTCTATTTGGGATGGCATGGTCCATGCAGTCGTATATGTGTTCATACAGTGCCTGGATGTAGGATTCACCAGTCGTACTACTACTGTCCATCTGCATGGGGGTGATGAAGTTAGCCACTTCTGTCTTAAGAAGCATGAAGTTGGCTTTGGAGAAGATTTTTACTGTGGTTTCCTTAATAGGGGTGGGGTTGGGATGTGGATATCCAGGGTGATTAGCTTATGATTAGATCTGACCAATGAGGGGCTGACCTCTGGTGTGGTACTAATCTATCCATCTATCACCCATGCTGGTAATGACCAGGTCTAGGATATTGCTGCCTCTGGTGGGGGTCTGGATCAGTTGGTCCAAGTCATTGGAATTTATGAATTCCAAAAAATGCTGTGCCAATGTGTTGGTACATGAGTAGTTTTCCCAGTTAATGGTGGGGTAGTTGAAGTCACCCAGTATGAGGGTGTTGGGCTGTACCTTAATATTTTCCATCATGTTAAGAAAAGTGGAGTGGGAGTCTTGGGACATGGTGGGGGATTTGTAGCAAGCTAAATTTTGGATTGCAGTCTTGCCTAGTATTAGTTGCACCTGAATAATTTTGGATGCATTATGTTGGGCAATTAGCCTGGAGGTGTGGATATCCTTGGTGAATATGGGCACACCTCCACCTCTGGTGTTTCGGTCCAGGTTAGATGGCCAAAAGGTATGGTATGAATTGTAGCCTGGTATTGTGGGGGTGCTCTCTGGAGCCTTGAACTAGGTCTCTGTCACTGCACAAATGTCAATGTTCTCCATTTTAAGGAGTGCCATGAATGAGTGCATTTTGAGGTTTAGACTTCTAGTGTTGAGTAGCATTACCCTCAGAGTTTGCTTGCTTGTACCAGTTACGGTGGTATTTTTTTTTCATCTGAACCTTGCCTAAAAAAGGCACTATGGAGATGGCAAGAGCCTTAGCCAGTATTCAGAAACCCAGGTGCAACAGGTGCAGGCCATCTCTGGTAAAGCATCATGGCTTGTCGATCATGTCATCCCAAGCTGACAGACACTGGATCCCCTTAGAATGACACCAGAAGTTTAGCCAATTGTTGAAGTCAATCATTTTGTCTTTGTACTGAGGTATTATTCTGGGTGATGGCAGGATGCTACTCAGGGCTAGGATCATACCTGCCTGGGCTACGAGATCCAAGAGCTCCTACATGTTCCACAGTTTAGTTTCACTATTTGAGTATAGAGTGTCACCTGCAGCATTAGATGATTTGGTTATAGTTATTAGTTATTTTTCTGTAGCTCATAAAATTCTATTTGCCTTACAAACACAAGGTGCAGGGTTTGAGTCTCTCAAGGGATAATTGGCTAGGCTTAAAATGGCTCGCAAGGGCAGTTAGCCTAGTACTAATCTATGATCTATGATCTATGATCTATGATCTATGATCTATTGGTGGAATAGTGATGTATTAAGTTGTTAAGGGCTAGACAATTTTCTGACTTGCAGAAAAGTTTGTGTATTGCAATTAGCTGAGAGAGAGCTAGGTGATATGGTAGTTCTACCCAGTTTAATTCTTTGAGGACTAGGCAGTGGTACATTCTATTGTTACAGTCTGTCTTGGTGCTGTTGGCAGAGATGTTAGTGAATAGTATTGTTTTGTTAAGATGGTTTTGGGGTAAACAGCTGTAATTTAGTTTTGGGGGTTAGTAGTAGTTGTGAATTATTTAGCCATGTTTTAATCAATAAGGATTGTTATGTAAGGTTTTGGAGTTCAGAGTGAGATTTGACGGAGCAGATTAGCTTGGAGTCATCAGCGTACTGAAGTAGTGAAGCTTTTTTTTGTAGAAGTGTAAAGGTCATTGATGAATATGTTGAAACGGGTCTATATCAGAACATCGAAGTTTTAAAACTTTGAATGTTAATATCGACCGGTTTTGAGCGAATGCTAAAAATAGCGAAGCTGCAGAACACTGAATTCTTTCCTAGGGAAAGAATTTGGTTGGCCAGTTCTGTGGCTTTGCTATTTTCAGCTCTGTGGTGGAAATTTACGGATCAGGTTCAGGTAAGTGTGCGATTGTGTGGTCATTAGGATTAGGGCACAGATTGGGTGAGTTAGGGTTACGGTGTGGATTTGGTGAGTTAGGGTTAGGGCATGGGTTAGGTGAATTAGGGTTAGGGGCGGGTTAAGTGAGTTAGGGTTAGGGCGTGGGTTAGGTGAGTGTGCAATAGTGACGGACCTTAGGGTTAGGGTTTGGGTTAAGGTAAGTGGATAGATAGTAGTGTATGTACAGTTTAGTGTAGGATTAGTTGTAGGATTATAAGTGTATGTGTGTGGATTGATGTTTTTAAGGTGTGCTTGTACTGTGTGTATGTGTTTCGGAATAGCAAATTTTTTCCCCAAGGAAAACATTTGCTGTTCTGAATGTTCGATATTTATGTGGTTTAGATATTTTAGGTGTGATGAAATAGCATTCACTATTTTCATCCTTTGATAGCGTGATATAAATGCGTTGAAACATATGGAGCCTAGTATACATTCTTGTGTGATACAAATAGTTACAGGCAAGAAGGTGGTGAAATCATTTTTCCATGTCACTGTTTTTGTATTGTTTGACAGGTAGCTATGGAACTGCAGTGAAGAGTTTATGAGCCCTAAATATGAAAGTTTATGTAAGTACTTCTGGTGGGAGACCATTTTAAAAGCATTTGATAAATCTAGGAAGATGGTGAAGACCAGGATTCTTGCATTTGTGTAGGTACTGTGATGAGGACAGAAGCCATGTTGGGCTGAAGACATAAGCTGGTTATCTATTAGATACTTGAGAAGTTGCATATGAATACATTTTCAAATATTTTTGATAAGGACTATAAGGTGGCAATTTGCCTGTAGTTTAAAAGGGTTGTATCGATTCCATGCTTGTGCAGTGGAATAACAAATGACTGTTCCACAGTGAGGGGACCTTATTTTCAGATATAGATTGATTTATCAGAAATGAAACTGAATGTACAATAGCCTCAGCTGTTATTTTAAGATGTCTGTCAGAGTTTCAAGCGCAGTTGTAGTAACTGAAGGAGGCTATTTGAGTAGGGACATCAAGAACTTGGTTATTCACTTGTTGCTTAATGACTGTAAAGCCTGTATAAAATGGCTACTAAACTGCAGTGGTGGCTTGTGCTATTGGACTGCAGGATTGCAGTCCCCCCAGCTAAAAGGAAAGAAAAACAATTAAAAAAAAAAAAATATTTAGTAAAAAAAAAAAATACTGACTAGTTTAGTGACTTGGCTTCCTTAGATGCAAGTCCGACTGACTTGCTAAGTCCTGGAACTTGAACTGCTCATCCATGCTTGGTGAGTTCCAGGTTTAAAAAAAAATAATTTCTCTCAATCTGGACTGCTGTTGAACCAGTCCGGATTAATAAGAGAAGGTTTACTGTACACATGCCCACAAGTCTATGGGTTTTTTAACCACACTGACTGGAAGGGGCTCAGACTGCCAATTCCGTAGTCACATATGTGACATGGCTGGCTGGCTGGATGGCTATTGATTGGTTCTCAGCTCTCACTCTTTTCCCACACTTTGCGAGCTAGGAAAAAGAGAGTGAGCTGAGAAACAGCCAGCACTCAGGTACCGCAATGGAATTTTGAAAGCTCACTATGGAGTTTTAAGAATTTTTTTTTTTAAGTCGTCACTAAGGAGGAGTTTCTGGTTTTGCCTGAGAAGACTAATGTTTTGTGATCAGATTTTATGAGGGATATATATATATATATATATATATATATATTGTCCACGCTGGTGTCAATGACCTGAGACGTACCTCCTTGGACTACATGAAAAGAGACATTGAGGAGCTCTCTGATTATGTAGCCCAGGCAGGTATAACCCTGACCTTGAGCAGTATCCTACCTTCACCTAGAATGATGCCACAATACAGTGATAAGATGATCAGCTTTAATAATTGGCTTAAATTCTGGTGTCATTCAAAGGGGATCCAATGTCTGTCTGCCTGGGATGACATGCTGGACAAGCCACGCTGCTTCATGAGGGCGGCTTGCACCTGTCACCCTGGGCTTCCGGATATTGGCAAAGGCTCTTGCCACCCCATAGTGCCTTTTTAGGCAAGGCTCAAATTCTAAACCTACCACCCTAGAACACAAAAGGAAAAAACTAAGGGTAATGCTGCTCAATGCCAGAAGTCTCAATCTCAAGATGCACGCACTCGAGGCCCTTCTCAGTATGGAGAACATCGATGTATGTGCAGTGACAGAAACCTGGTTCAAGGCTCCAGAGAGCACCCCAGCACTATCAGGTTTCACCTCATATCATGCGTTCCGGCCCCAAAATCCGGACAACACCAAGAAAGGAGGGGGGTGTCCATATTCATAAAGGACACCCACACCTCAAGGTTGGTGGCAATGCACGATGCATCGGAGACCATCCAGGTGCAATTAACCATAGGCAAGACTGCTCTGCAATTTGTAGCATGTTACAGGCCACCCTCTCAAACTCAGGAACCTCACATGGCTTTCCTGAAAACATTGGAGGATAAATGTATCTCCAAACACCATCATACTAGGTGACTTCAACTACCCTAATATAGACTGGGAACACTACTCAAGCCCAAACACTCTAGCCCAAAGGTTCCTGGAGTTCATAAACTCAAATGCCATGGAACAACTAGTCACCATCCCCACAAGAGGAGAAAACATACTTGATCTCATCATCACGAACATGGGATCACAATGTTCAACACCGGAAGTATACCCCTCACTGGTGAGATCAGATCATAAACTAATCTCGCTGGAGGTCCTCATCCCGCCCCCACCTGAAATAATAAAGACCACAGTGAAAAACTTCTCAAAAGCTGACTTCACACTTCTGAAAACTAGTGTGGTCTCCTTTAATGCCCCTGAGCCAGTGGTAAACATTACTCAAACCACTGAATCACTTACAAATGCCTTCTACCAGCACCTACAGGACTGCATGGATCAGGCAATCCCAAACAAAACTAAGACTCTTTGTACCAAAGGCAAGCGTCCAGTCTGGTGGACCCCAGCCATAAACAAGCTCTACAACAAAAGGAGGAAGCTACTACAAGATAGAGCAAAATCCTTGAAAGGTAAGACACCTTTGATCATTATAAGTAAAAAACTAAGAGCTCTCATAAAATCATCCAAGGCAAATTTTGAGAGAAAAATCGCCAAGGACTCAAAAGACAATCATAAGGCCTTTTTAGCTATGTTAGAAACCTAGGAGGAAACTCCCAGATATGCTCAGAATTAGTTCAAAATGATGTGAAGATTACTGAACCTACACACATTGCCAACATACTGGCCGACAGGTTCAGTGCAAACTTCTCCCCTCCCCAAAGGAGAGATATCTATACCAGAGGATTGTAGCCCCCAAACATCTCCAACGCCCAGGTGAGAACTGCTCTCTCCAAGGCAAAAACACAGCATCCATGGGACGGATGGTGTCCCCGGCTGTGTGCTCCACGAACTCAATGAGGAATTAAACCCAGTTAAGACAGCTGTTTAATCTTAGCCTCACCTCAGGATCGTACCCAAGGAGTGGTGCACGGCGACTGTGGTCCCACTTCACAAGGCGGTGCCTCCACCGACCCTGGAAATTACCTTCCCATTAGCTTGACAAGCCTTATCTGCAAAGCCATGGAGAGGATCATAATGGAACTCATAAATAAAGACATAGGAACTTGCAGACTTTGGATCCAACCCAGTTTGGCTTTGTCAAAGGCAGATCATGCCTTTTAAACTTGGTTGACTTTTTGAGACAGTCACCAAGGCCATTGATGAGGGAAAGGCAGTCCATACAGCCTACCTTGACCTGGCAAAGGCCTTCGACACAATACCCCACTCAGGTATCATCGAAAAACTCATCAGCTTGAATGTAAACCCATACATCACAAGATGGGTTGCAAACTGGCTAAGTGACAGAACACACAGGGTCAGAGTTGCTGGAGCCATGTCAGACTCAAAGCCTGTCACAAGTGGTGTCCCACAGGGCTCAGTCCTGGGTCCACTCTTGTTCGGCATCTACTTTTCTGAAGTACAAGCAAACGCAGGAGGGTTATGGCTGACAAAGTTTGCAGATGACTGCAAACTGGGCCTCATAGTCGAAAACACATCTGACACAGATATCCTTCAGAAGGGCCTCACAGAAACGGATAACTGGTGCCAGAGCCATGGCCTAAAGTTAAATGCCAAGAAATGCATTGTCATACCCTTCGGGAAAAACAAGGTTACCCATAGCTACCATATAGGTGGCAATCCACTGAGCACAGAAGAAGTCATCAGGGATCTAGGGACCCAGGTTGACAGTAGCCTGTCGTTTGACACTCATGTTGCTAAAGTAGTTAGGAAAACCTTCTACATTGCCCACCTGATCATGAAGGGATTCACATCTAGATCAAGGGAGGTCATCGTCCCCTGTACTCATCACTCATTAGACCTATGATTGAGTACAATGCCCCATTCGAATATATCTGACCCGACACCTGCAGCAGCTGGAAAGGCCCCAAAAGTTCCTCACCAAAAGGATAAAGGGTCTCAAAAATATGTCTTATGCTGCCCGACTGAAAGAACTCCAGCTCTATTCAGTCTCATACCGCTTGCTCAGAGGTGACCTGTGCCTGACATATAAGGCCATGTCAAACCCAGATTTGATGAATATGCTTCACCTCAAAAAATCTAGATCCCTCAGAACCACAAGGGCGGGAGACTTAAACCTTGACACGGTTATTAATAGAACATGCTGGAGGGACAGATTCATCACCCAGAGACTCCCTATGCTGTGGAACAAAATCCCGTTACATGTGAGGCAAAGCACCTCGCTGGCCTTGTTCAAGAGGAATCTTGACCAATGGATGGGAGATCGCAGATATACCCCAGGGATTACTTCAGTGTCACTGCTTGACAGAGGCACAGCAAAATAATAGGCATAGTTTTCTTCAAACTAAAGGGGTGGCGAAAGCCAAATAACTATGGGCTAGGCTTATAAATGCCCTTGGGCAGATAGCCTAGTATGAACCTATGAACCTATGAACCTATATATATATATATATATATATATATATATATATATATATATATATATATATATATAAAAAACAGGTAAGTGTCCAGACATGGAGTGTCTATGTTTGTTAATACCAGATCCAGAATATTAGGACAACTGGTGGGTAAGTTGACTATTTTTTCCAGACAGCTTACATTAGTGTTTCATGGTTATTAGGGGATATGGGATAAAATATGATCTATAGCAGGCTATAAAGTGATAATGTATCTTCTTCAGGGTGACCTGGACTTCAGTAAGTTGGATTTGAGGGTCACAGAGAATCTACCTGCAAATAATAGGGTTTCTGACAAATACTGATATTCCCTTGCTGCTACCCATGGGTCTAAATGCATGAACGTCACTGCACCCTTGTATCAAGGGAGTGCTATATTTGCAATAGCATCATAACTCTGTTACTACACAAATATGGCTATGTGCAAGTTACAGGAGAGCCTTGAGATCAGTCAGCTTACTATTTAGATGTCTGGCACAGAGTACAGCAACTTTGATATTGCCAGAATTAAGACCTAGTGAGGGGTCTTTTGCTACATTGGGATGTCCACAAGATGAACTTTGTTTAAAAAAGCACTATGTAGCAACAAAGGCTTTGACAAATATGTGGAAGCCATGACAATGAAGGAACGGGTCATTCCTTGCAAAGCAAGTAGACTTGCCAGTCATCTTCTCCTAAACTGACATATGCTAAACCTCTGCTAGAATACTACTAGCTACTTAGTCAATTATTAAAGCCAAATATCTTTTCTTTGCATTTGAGTATCATTCTGGGTAGCAGTAAAATTCAACTCAGGAACAAAGTCTTGCCTAGATTGGATGCATGCATAATGTCAGTTACCATGACTCTTTGCATATTCCTCTGAAATGAATGCCTAAAATGATTCATCCTTGTCATAGTTGTATTTGTCTGGATTGGGGGATTTCAGAATCCTTACAATGTTACAAATCCTACCATAGGAAGGACACCTAACTGTTACCCTATTGTTATCCTGTCACAGGAGAGTACAGTCTAATAATGGAGTGACCAATGACTATGACATTTCCACTGTATTCATTACATCATACTTTGAAATATATAAACTTCACCAGTACCAATTGCTACGATATTTCCATGTGTGTGTGACATCCCAGTTAAATATACTTGGTGGCTAGAGTTACTCAGGCTCAAACCCTGTACCCTGGGTACAGGTAGCAAGAGCCTGAATTCCCTACCCATCACCACTTCTGAAAAATGTCCAGATTTTTGTCTCATATTTTTTCTGTTCTATTCCTCATAAAACATGTGGTTTTCTGGATTTTTGTAATCAGTGAAGGATTGAATTCACTAAATAATGACAGGCATTTAAATTTCAGACTTCATATACTTCAGAAAATACATGGTAACATAAATCATTTTGTTCTAGCAATTTTCTAAGTTTATAAGATCAATACTTGAAATGTGTCCCTATTTTGGAGGCTGTATTCTCCTCATTATTGGCTTTGTCCAGGTTTTTTTGTGCTAAGAGGTTGATTGTTATGGTGAGAACTGAATTCACTGAATATGTTTAGGGGCTGTATTCCCCCATTATTGGCTTTGTCCAGGTGCTTTGTGCTAAGAGGTTGAGAACTATGGTGAGAACTGAATTCACTAAATGATAGCCATTTAAGTTTAAGACTTCCTGTCTTTCAAGAAAAAACTGATTTGACATAGTGTTATGTTGCTGTGACTGTAGTATATAGGGTCCTGGGTTCAAGACTTGGCAGTGAAATAAATAGTGTTAACACAGCATTTTATTCTAGAAAACTTTCCAAGATTATACAAGTAATGTTTAAAATGTGTACCTGGTTTTTGGACTTTTATCCCTCTCCCCAATAAATGTTGGCTTTGTACAGATTTCTTGTGCTTCAAAGTTGAGAGATACAGTTGAGTATCAAGTGGATTTTGAAGAAGCTGAGAGCTTTAGGGGAAGATAAGTTTAGTGCTGCTTATGCTAAGTCTGCTTGCATTGTTAATAGCATAACAGGTTAAAAACTTGCTTTTGATGCAGAAGGCTATGGGTTCTACTCCCACAGTATTTTGACGCATTGCTGATACTGTACTGTGTTGTACTTTTAAAGGGAGTGGATGCTGCAGTCCTGAGAATGTCCTCTTTGGTAGAGATACCTAGTAACTATGAACCTGTTATCTGTTTGCCATCCATTCCCTATTGCAATATTACTAGCTTAGCATTTTTTAATGTAACATAGGCAATTTATTCCTTAAGGGAAACAGGCACTTTATTTGTAGATGAAACAATGAAATATAAAGATGTTTGCTAGCAGCAACCTCTTCATTAGTTACAGATCTCTTTAATGTGGAATTATTTAGATGACTTTTACTTCTGAAAAGATTGTGCATATTTACTGATAGTGGTGGATTGTAGAAGTTTGAGTAGACTTTTATGATGGAAATGTTCTGAACTGGGCAGTTTTGTCATTACTGGTGCATGCATTTTGTTTCATTGTTTACTGGAAAAATGTTCAAAACAATAAATTTAAAATGCCCTCTAACAACTGTACTGTGTTATACAAGGAATATAATTTAAGGCAATCAGGAAGAGTTTATTGATTATATGACCAGCTCAGGTACGCCCCCTCCCAGTTTTTGGTTGGATGTGTTTGATTAGGAACCAGTTAAATCAACTGTTGATAAGCACAAACTTTTTTTGTTACTGAATATTTTCACTGACTGAGTCTGAATGCTACTGAAAATGATTAAGCCAGATTGAAGTAAGCACTTCTCTTAGATCTTCATTTTTTTTTTGGGGGGGGGGTACTTATTGTCCACACCTATGGAGCTAAGTCCGTCGTGTAGGATTTCTGCAGGACAATTCTCCCAGCTGAACTATACCTCTCAACTGTCCAGATTTTCGCAGAATTAATAGATTTTTGCTTCTTATTTTTGGTTTGTTCCTCATAACATTTGTGGTTTTCTGGCAAATCATTAAGGAATTAAGTCACTTAATAATGACAGACATTGAGTTTCAGACTTCATACCCTTCAGAAAAACCCATGCAAAAGCAAAACCTGTTATTCTATCAACTAAGGTTATACAAGAGCAATTTTTAGTACTGTTTGTTTGTTCCCCCAATATATTTGGCTTTGTCCAGATTTCCTGCATTAAGAGGTTGAGAGATATGTGCAAATAAATCGCTTTATAGGATTAGGTATATTCAAACCTCTCAACTGTCCCCAATTTTAGCACAAAATATTGCTTTCCCCCTAGTAATCCCTCCGCAAAATGGCAATTTTGGAAGAAACGGGGAGGGTTTACAATTAATAAATAACTGGATCACAGTTACAGATTACTTTTATTTCAGAAATGCATGTAGAGTCTCTTATTTTGTCAGCTGGTCAACTTAACAGTACTAATATTAAAAAAAGAAAAAGTGTTTCTTTGACAGGTTCCCAGCTGTATTGTGTGGCTATTTTATATTTTTGCATCACATTTTTGGTCCATTTTTCATAAAATTGTGGTTTTCTGGCAAATTAGTGGCGAATCATTAAGGATTGAAGTTAGAAAATAATGTCAGACATTTGAATTTCAGATTTCATACCCTTCAGAAAATTCATACTAATGCAAGACCTACTATTCTAAGTTTATAAGAGCAATATTTAAAAATTGTCCTTATTTTTGGGCCTTTGTCCCACTTCTATTTAAGACTTTTCCAGATTTCTTGCTCTGAGATTGACAGGTATGACAAATGTGTAAGGGCCATCAGCATCAGCCAGAGGCATTTCAAATTGTGACAAACTTGTTGTACCCCACTCCCCCATGTAGTGACTCTGGATGTGTCCAACCAAGGCAAGAAGTAGTTATGCAGTGTAATTGTGCAAAGTATCCCCTCATCCAAAGTAGACACAAGTACTATAGTGGCTTTTATCTGTCCTTGATTTTGCAGAATGTTCTGGTTTTCTGTCATATTTTTATACTGCTGATTTATGCTTCTTGTTATTCATAAACTACATGCTGTTGCAGTGCCTGTTGCTCTGTGTTTAAGTAGCAATGGTTTAATGAACATCAGGCAAGCTTGCCTGAGATTATAAGATGCAAGTAAGCTTTAATAAGCATACTGTTAGAAAATTATCAATATTGAAAGTATTCTTGTTGTTGCCATGCAGAGAATATTTACATAACTAGAAAACATATAAGCCTTAGGTATTTAAATGCATATAACAGTATTTGTAATAAAAGATAGGATTGCAGTATTTTCAGAAGCTCATTACATTTGTTGGAGACTTGCAGTCATCTTTGCAAGCTTTACCCATAAACTAAACAAAATGGCAATCTATCATGTGTGGTCCATAACCTGTGCAGTAATCCTTTAAGCAATTTATCTTGAGCTTCTTTCTTGTTTGCTGTTCATTTTTTACTTTGATCATGTTTTCACCATGAAACAAGTAGACAGTTGTTGTCAGGCAGCAGGTCTTTTTTGGATAAGAAACATTTTTACAATTGGGAGTAATCGGTATCACAGAGATTGCTACTTTTAGCATGTTACTTGGTACTCTTATAAAGCTGAATATAAATTAGAATTAGAACTGCAGTGCAAGGAGAAGTGGTTTGAGTTGAGTGCTGCTTGTTTTTTTTATACTTGATTTCAACTGGCATTCCAGTAATGTATTTAAAAAGTAATTTATTTTTTCATGCCTCACAACCTTTTTGTTTCCATCTAGATATTAAGTAAGCTGTCATGTAGCCAATGCATTGAAATATTTTTTTCTTCTCCACTTCATTTTGTCTTGATTGGACTCTCATAATGATGGTTTGGTACTCAGAGCAGCGTATTTAAAGTCCCAGTTTTTGAAGTTTTGAGAATAGCACCACCCCTTCAGTTGACCACACCCCTTCCAATTGGCCCCACCCATTTTGCTGTCTCCTGCAGCTCCCCTTTGATTTGAAGTCACCAGCCGCCACTGATAAAATGCATGAAATAAGAATTTGATGTAACTAAACCCATGACACTATGCAAAAACATCAGTCTACAGACAGAGAAGTTATCTCAGCATGACGCATAGGAACTTCTACTGCAGTACATCCATCAGCCTAAGAACTGTTACAGTAACTGTTTCATTGAGGTGCCTTCAATCTGCAATTAGTCCATATCCCCATAGCGCAATGAATTAAATCACAGCTGCACAAAAGTAACCACACTACTGCAGCTGATATTAAAATCTTCAGCTTTGCATAGGAAGTTAAATGGCATCCACCATCAATCAGCATTGCTGTGCAATACCAATCTCTGCACAAATGCTGAGAGCAAAAAGTGAAGGCTTTTCTGTGCACCTTTTTGGGCCATGTGTATTGTGTGTGATTCTATTTTTTGACCATATTAAATATCAAAAGGGGTTGATGGGACAGTGGTGAAAATGGGGGTGGCAAGCAGAGGGTAGGACACAGTGGAAAATAATACAGGAATTTGCAGGAGGGTGGTGGAAGAGCACCATAACTATCCACTTCTTCATGACATAATTATATCATTGTGCACATAGTTTCATGACTTTGAAGAGTCACCATACCAGGAATGGGTGACAACAGCAGAATAACGCTGTATAGTCAATTGGGCCAAATCAATTGTGTCAAGATGACACAGACAAAGTGGAGAGCTATGTATAAGGCATAAGTTTTTTGTGAGAAAGGTGCTCTTTTTCTTTTTTTTTTTTTTTAAGAGAGATTAATGTTGAGGAATGTGTTTAGGAAAGGTGGGGTCAGGTAAATAGGGTAGTTTAGGTAAGAGGTGTAGACATAAAGGACATACAACATTGGTTGACCGATGACACCAGAACGGAAAGTTATGGATCCTTAACACAGCAGCTTGCACAATTTGAAGACTACATTTTGCAATACCATAAAACACAATTGGAAAATCATTATCTGTGTGATTGCATTAGGGTGGAGCGCATCCCTAAAGGGCTTAGACTTTGGAAATATCCACCGGTGCTGGTAAGAAACTCTTTATTGCACACTGAACTGCTACAATTATTTAATAAGCATGGGTGCGAGTTGTTGCAATGCCTGATGGATGACAATGAGAGACAATTAAGAGAAATTTCTGAACATATAAAAACTTTAGATAATAAAATACACTTGGACCTACTGTTCTAGCATAAAATGCATCAATATTTTAGTATATTTATTTATTTATTTATTTATTTATTTCCATTTGTTGACTGGGATAGTCCACTGGGTCGACATGGCCCATTTTCAGTGGAGGCCCAGGGAGAAAAGCTTCACAAGAAACATGTGTTACATAAAGATTCACAGGAAACATATTTTACATTACATAATATTATTTACAAAATTAAGGTTACATTATGTTTGTTAATGAACATAATTTAAGCAATGCATCTGGAAAAGTCAGTTGACAGAGACAACAGTGAATTAGCTACAAGTTTAGTAGATCAAAGGTGGAGGTAGGAGTATAGTTGGTTGATAAATAAGTTATGTGGGAGCATGAGAGTGACATTTCCATTTGGAGGATAGATATAAGAGGAGCTGACTTTTGAAGTTATTAAGGTCAGGTAAGTTATATAGGTGAGAAGGGAGTGAGTTCCAGAGCTTGGCTGTAGTGAAGGATAGAAGTAGTTGGCCTAGGGGTTGAGAGGGTTTGTGTACTTGAAGCAGATTTTGGTTCTCTGATCTTAGCGAGCAGGGGAGAGTGTAGGGTGTTAGTGCTGTGGCTAGGGACGGGCAGTCAGAGGGTTTGAAAATGAGCTTGTGAGCAGTGGTGAGTTGTGTATAATTAAGATAGTAGGAGAGTTCTAGCCATTTGAGGTTGAGTAGTGAGTGGCAGTGATGGGATGAGCTTTTGGAGTTGGTAGCAAATTTGTTCATTTTGTGATAACAGGCTTCTAGTTTGGAAAGCAGACCTAGTTGTAGATTGGTAAATAGTGGAGTGCTGTACATGAGGGATAGGAAGAGGAAGGTAGTTGCAAGAGTTTGCTGGGTGGAGAGGCTGAGGTAGTCTGTATAGGAGACCTATCTTCTGATGGATTTTTTTGATGGTGGAGTATATGTGGGTGTCAAACTTTAGGTTTTCATCAACAATGATTCCTAGCAGTTTGGTTGAGGGGACTATTTCTAGTGGAGTATTATTGTGGCTTGTAATGCAGAATAGATTTTTGTCAAGTGTGGAATTTTTTGTAGGGGTAAAGATCATTAGTTTAGTTTTGGAGGCATTCAGGGCAAGGTGATTGGCTTTCATCCAGGATTCTGTTTTGGAGAAGGCAAGCTGGGATTTTGTTACAAGTTCAGTGGGGAGGTGGCAGAGGAGATTATGGTGGAGTCATTTGCATATTGGATGATGGAGGCATTGGGGATGGAGAGGTGGAAGTTGTTGATAAATATGTTAAAGAGTAGAGGACCTAGAACAGAGCCTTGAGGGAATCCAGTGAGTGTGGGAAGGAAAGGACAGGTAGTCTCCTTCCACTGGATGGTTTGTTGGCAGTCTGATAGGTAGCTGGTGAACCAAGCAAGGTGGAGGGAGAAAGGTTTAAGGATGAGAGCTTGGATAGAAGTAGAGGATGGGAGATGTTGTTGAATCCTTTTGAGAAGTCTGAGAATAGTGATGATACATTATTGCCTTTATCTCTTGCAAGTTTGTTCTAAGTAGTGGAGATATTTGTAGCATTTCCATATTCAGGCTTGTATTTGGGCCTAGTGTTTGTGGAGGCTGTGTGTCTGAGCACATATTCAGGGACATCTTGGTTTAGCCAAAGCCATCAGGCATTTCAGTGAGAGAGAATTGTTTGAGGTCATTGGCTGACTGAGGTCACCTGGACTACAGCTTAGACTAAGCACCTCATTGGTTCTTTTGAGATTTCTTTCTTAAAAGCTGTCTCAGGTTTCAACTTTCTGTTACCTAAGAAGTTCAGTTGTGAGTGTTCTGCCATTTCACACTGAGCTTGATCAAAGGAAGGACACAGAGGAAACTCGTAGCTATAATATATAACATTAAGTATCCTGTTTTTTTAATGAAAAAACAGGCAAAAGTCCAGAGGGTAAAAGCTGTGCTTATAAAAACAAACAGTCTCAACAAATTGAAAAATAAAGCAACAGTTACCATGCAGAGTCCAATAAACAGCGCTCCAACGTCTCAATTCATATACTGCTTCATCAATCCACTGCTTACAGAATCCAGCAAACAGCCAATACGTATTGAATATAAGTTTTTTATTATTGATGCACTCAGGGGGTAAGCACTTTCACTTCAATGCTTCATCAGACCATACAACTGAGTGAGTAACAGATTTCCATTTAAAAACATGAGCTTCCAATCATATACTGACACATCATAATTACTTAATTACTTAATTACTTACAATTAGAGAATACATAAAATCAAACTAATTAAGCAGCAATACTAAGGAACAGAAGTCAGTAATTGCACTCTAATTACATTCATTGACTTCTGTTCCTTAGTATTGCTGCTTAATTAGTTTGATTTTATGTATTCTCTAATTGTTGAAGTAATTATATTCAATACGTATTGACTGTTTGCTGGATTCTGTAAGCAGTGGATTGATGAAGCAGTACATGAATTGAGACGTTGCAGTGCTGTTTATTGGACTCTGCATGGTAGCTGTTGTTTATTTTGTTCTTTATTTCTTTTTTATTTATAGCACTTTGTGTACTGTGTATTTGTGTAGCTAGTTTCACTGTGTGTCAGGTATTAACTGGAAATTGTCCACTTTTATTAAGCATCTGTTGGGTTGTTTGTTTCTGATAACTTGTTGGAGTTAAACTCTTTTTTCTAGAGGCTCCTTTAGCTGTTTAAAACTTTCGTTTAAAGGCTCACTGCTGCTTTTCAGCTGTGAGAAACATTTCTGCAGTTTGTTTCGCACCCTCCATCCCTCCCTGTTGGTATAGTGTTTTTATATTTGGTGGCTTTGCAGTTCCCCGCCCCTAGTGTAAATTTGATCTGGGACCCTCCTCCCAGTCTAGTGTCATTACCGCATTCTACCCAGTACAGGGAGAACATTTGAGAAGGCCACTCAGCTTAGTTTCTGCTACTCCTTTCTCTCTTTCCTTTCTCTCTTTCCACTTAAAAACAAAAAAATGTATCTGCTTTTACTGTATTTGTGTTTCTTCCTACTTTATTTTGCTTTTGTGTCATCTTAAAAGTACTCAATTGTATTTATTACTGCTGGTGTAACTCATTCTAAGTCTTTTAGATTAAACACTTGGGCTTCAGACCAGTTGTTTTACATTAAGAAGGTTTGTGGTCTGCACTGTAGTGGCAGAACAGGTAGCTTACATCCTTCTAAGTTGGGAAATGCTGATTGAGGGCTCAGTGTCTGTTATTCTAAAAGTGTATTAATTGTGGTTTAAGCACTTGGGCTTCAGGCCACTTATTTTACCTTAAGAGGGTTCGTGGTCTGCACTCTTGTGGAAGGAGAGGCTGGACTCTGCCCTTCTGAGCTGGGAATTTCTGGTTAAAGGCTTATAGTGCCTGCATATTTGAACTGCTTCTTACTGAAATTGGTACACCTTGTTTGCTGTAGCATAGACTAGATCCAGGCCTGCTGACTCTAGCTTTGTTTGTATAACTTGAGCACTAATCCAGGCATTCTTTAAAGTATTCAATTGTATTTATTACTGCTTGGTAGTAACTTGATTAAAGTGTAGCTATCATTCTAAGTCTTTTGGATTAAACACTTGGGCTTCAGACCAGTTGTTTTACATTAGGAAGGTTTGTGGCCTGCACTGTGGTGGCAGGACAGGTAGCTTACATCCTTCTAAGCTGGGAACTGCTGATTGAGGGTTTAGTGTCTGTTATTCTAAAAGTGTATTTGTTCTGGTTTAAGCACTTAGGTTTCAGGCCAGTTATTTTACATTAAGAAGGTTCGTGGTCTGCACTCTTGTGAGAGGAGAGGCTGGACTCTGCCTTTCTGAGCAGGGAATTTCTGGTTAAAGGCTTATAGTGCCTGCATATTTGAACTGTTTCTTACTGAAATTGGTACACCTTGTTTGCTGTAGCATAGACTTGATCCAGGCCTGCGGAATCTAGCTTTGTTTGTATGCTTGTTGTTTGTTTGCTTGTTATTTCCCTGAAACGCTAATCCCACCTAAAACGCGGCTTTTCAGCAGTTCTGTGGATCCCTAGTGATATCTGCATTGTTTACTGTACTTATTTCCTTGTTTCACTTGAAAGAAAGTTACTGTTTGTCGTTTTTGCATTTAAGTTACCTGTAACACATTGCATTTAAGTTACCTGGCACTTGCTCACTGAGTCAGCACTAAAAAATTAAAAGCACTACACCCTCACAAACTCCCCTTGAGTACCTTGTTCCCCATTGGCCCTTTTTTCAATTATAAAGGAATTCCCAATACTATTCTAGCATGTCCAAAGGTCAGTTGTCAATCTCCTCTCCGGTCCAGCTGGTGAATCTGGGAATCTTGACGCAATGTTACAACTGCCTCATGTACACAGACAACCCTCTCCTCCTCCCAACAAATTCCAACACATGTGAGAGATGCAACCATATAGCCAAACTGGAGGCTAAGCTCTCTCAACTCAGTACTGGCGTAACCAGTCAGGAAGAGAAGGAAACCACACTCACTACAATTCCATTCTCACATAGACCTACCATGACAGCAAATCAAACACATAAACACACAAAAACATACTCGGAGGCTCTAAATAAAAATCTGCCTAAGCAGCAGAGACCTCCAAAGCAGACACCCAAGCAACCGCTACCCCAAAACAAAACACGTGCAACACATAGCTCACAAAGCCAGTGTACCAAACAGTCACAGCCCTTAAGGCTAAACAACACACCTGATACACTTGTAATAGGTGACTCTATCGTCAGGCACACTGACGTCCCGCTCACCAGGCTGAACAAGGAGAAGGTCACGGTGAGCTGCCTGTCAGGTGCTAGGATCCGCCACATAACACAAGCACTCAGGTCACTCCAAGGCAAGTACAAATATGACTCAGTCATTGTCCATGCTGGTGTGAATGACCTGAGATGTACCTCCCTGGACTACATGAAAAGAGACATAGAGGAGCTTTCTGAGCATGTAGCCCAGGCCGGTATGACCCTGACCTTGAGTAGCATCTTACCCTCACCAAGAATGATGCCACAATATGAAGACAAGATGATCAATTTCAACAATTGGCTTAAGTATTGGTGTCATTCAAAGGGGATCCAATGCCTATCAGCCTGGGATGACATGCTCGACAAGCCACGATGCTTTGCTAGGGACGGCTTGCACCTGTCACCCCTGGGCTTTCAGATATTGGCAAAGGCTCTTGCTATGCCCATAGTGCCTTTTTTAGGCAAGGCAAGGCTCAAAACACAAACCCACCTCCATAGGTATCACAAGGGATAAGAAACTAAGAGTAATGCTACTCAACGCCAGAAGTCTAAACCTCAAGATGCACACACTCGAAAATCTCCTTAGCATGGAGAACATCGGTATCTGTGCAGTAACAGAAACCTGGTTCAAGGCTCCTGAGAGTACCCCCGCACTACCAGGCTATACCTCATACCATGCTTTTCTGCCCCAAAACTCGGACCGAACCACAAAAGGAGGGGGAGTATCAATATTCGTCAACGATACCCACACCTCTAGGTTGGTGGCACAGCACGAAGCATCAGAGACTATCCATGTGCAACTAACAGTGGGTAAAACTGCCTTCCAGTTTATAGCCTGCTACAGACCACCCTCCCAAACCCAGGAACCCCACTCAGCCTTCCTGAGAACACTGGAAAATATGAAGGTCTCTCCAAACACCATTACATTAGGCAACTTCAACTACCCAAACATAGACTGGGAGCATTACTCTAGCTTCAACACCCTAGCCCAAACGTTCCTAGAATTTATAAACCAAATGCTGTGGAACAACTTGTTACCACTCCCACATGAGGGGAAAACATACTGGACCTGATCATCACCAACATGGGGACTCTATGCTCCAGACCAGAAGTGTATCCCTCACTGGTAAGATCAGACCATAAACTAATCTCACTGTATATTCACATCCCGACCCCCTGCCCAGAAAACTACAGTGAAAATCTTCTCTAAAGCAAATTTCACACTCCTCAAAACCAAGGTGGAATCCCTCAAAGCCCCCGGGCCTGTGGAAAATACACCCCAGACCGCAGAATCCTTTATAAACGCATTCTATGAACACCTTCAGGAATGCATGGATCATGCAATCCCAAATAAAACCAAGACCCAATCCTCCAAAGGCAGACGTCCTGTCTGGTGGACCCCAGCCATAAACAAACTATACAATAGAAGGAGGAAGCTACTACATGATAGAGCAAAATCCCAAAAAGGGACGGCATCTCTGATCAGTATTAGCAAAAAACTATGGACACTCATAAAATCGTCTAAGGCCAGCTTTGAGAGAAAAATTGCACAGGACACTAAGGATAATCACAAGGCTTTCTTTAGTTATGTTAGGAACCTGGGTGGGAATTCCCAGATATGCTCAGAATTAGTACAAAATTACAAAAAAATACACCGAACCCACAGACATTGCCAACATCCTAGCTGACAGGTTCAGCGCAAACTTCTCCCCTCGCTCCCCACCAAAATGGCAAATATCTATCCCAGCAGAGTGCTGCCCCCCTGACATCTCAGATGCTCAGGTAAGAGCCGCCCTCTCCAAAGAAAAAAAACACAGCATCAATGGGACCAGATGGTGTCCCGGGCTGCGTCCTACATGAACTCCAAGAAGAGCTAAACCCAAACATAAATCTACTGTTCAATCTCAGCCTTACTACAGGATATGTACCCAAAGAGTGGCGTACAGCAACAGTGGTCCCTCTCCACAAAGGTGGTGCCTCAACGGATCCTGGAAACTATCGTCCCATAAGCCTGACTAGCTTGGTCTGCAAAGCTATGGAAAGCATCATGGACCTCATAAATAAAGATATTGGGGACCTACAGACACTGGATCCTACCCAGTTCAGCTTTGTTAAGGGCAGATCCTGCCTCTTAAACCTGGTCGATTTCTTTGAAACAGTCACCAAGGCCATTGACGAGGGGAAGGTGGTCCACACCGCCTACCTGGACCTTGCAAAAGCCTTCGATACAATACCCCACTCGGGAATTATAGATAAGCTCATCAGCTTAAATATAAACCCCTATGTCACTAGATGGGTTGCAAACTGGCTCAAGGACAGAACCCACATGGTTAGAATTGCTGCAGCCATGTCAGACTCCAAATCAGTTACAAGTGTCGTCCCACAATGCTCAGTCCTGGGACCTCTCTTGTTTGGTATATATTTCTCGGAGGTACAGGCCAACATGTGGTTGACCAAGTTCGCAGAAGACTGCAAACTGGGTGCCATAATCAACTCTCCAGTCAACACAAGCATCCTCCAAATGGGCCTCATAGAAACAGACAACTGGTGCCAGAGCCATGGCCTCAAGCTAAACGCCATAAAGTGTATAGTCATCCCCTTTGGCAAAAACAAAGTCCCCACAAATTACCACATAGGTGGTAATCCATTAAGTACAGAAGAAGTAATTAGGGACCCTGGGACCCAAGTTGATAGCAGTCTCTCATTTGACAACCACGTGGCCACAGTGGTTAGAAAAACATTTTATATAGCCCACCTAATCATGAAGGGATTCACATCTAGATCAGGGGAGGTCATTGTGCCTCTTTACTCATCCCTCATCAGGCCCATAATAGAGTACAATGCCCCTTTTGGGATGTACCTTACCAGTCACCTGCAGCAACTGGAAAGACCCCAAAAGTTTCTCACCAAGAGGATCAAAGGGCTCAAACAGATGCCATATGCTGCCCGGTTAAAGAAACTCCAGCTCTACTCAGTGGCATACCGCCTGCTCAGAGGCGATCTGTGCCTGACATATAAAGCCATGTCCAACCTGGAATTAATGGACATGCTGCACCTCAGAAAATCCAAATCCCATCGAGCTACGTGCTCAAAAGACTTGAACCTCAGCACTGAAATAAATAAGACATGCTGGAGGGACAGATTTGTAACCCATTGGCTCCCTTCACTCTGGAATAAAATCCCAGTCCAGGTTAGGCAGAGTCCCTCATTGACTCTCTTCAAGAGGAATCTTGATGAGAGGATTGGAGATCGTAGGTTTACCCCGGGTATCACTTCTGTGTCACTGTTAGACAGAGGAACAGTATACTAACCTCGAAAAAGGGCATAGCAAAATTAATTTAAAATGGGTGGCGAAAGCCAAACACACTCTGGCTAGGCTTATAAATGCCCTAGGGCAGATAGCCTAGTATGAACCAATGAACCTAATAGTCTCTAGAAAGGAGAGGAGGGCATTGATGGTACTGTGACCGGGGCAGAAGCCATGTTGGGTGTGGGAGAAAAGTTTGTTTAGGTTGAGGTATTGCATGATTTGGGCATGGATGATTTTTTCAACTATTTTTGAGAGGGGGAGAGTATGGCTATAGGTCTGAAGTTTGCTGTATCTATGTTTTTTTTTCCTTTATGAAGAGGAATGTTGTATGCATGGCATCAGATGATAGGGTCGTAAGATTCCTGTATGGATCTGTTTATTAAAATAGATACAGGGTAGGCAATGGTTTTGGCGGAGTCTTTGAGGAAGGAGGGCTATAGGTTGTCTGGTGCATTACGACAGGGTTTTAGTTTAAGGAGAAGTCTTTTTATTGTGTTTGTGGGGATAGGTTTGGGGGTAAAGGGTGAGGAAGGAGGAGGGTTAGAATGTGGAGGGTTGCTGTTGGGAGGGTGCTGGAGGAGTGGTCAGGGATGGAGGATGATAGTTTAGCAATACTATCAGTGAAGAAATGGTTGAAATTAGTGGCAGTTTGCAGATCTGAGAGAGTGGGGTCTGGGCATGGGTTGCTTTTATTGCCTGGGTGTAGGATAGAGGACACGGAGCTCCAAAATCTTTTAGGATTGGATGCGTGGATGGACTGGAGGTTATTGTAATAGTTTATGTGGTCTTGGGTTAATAATTTTTGGCTAAGTTGCGTAGTTGTTTGAATTCAAGAAGGGAGCTGGTTGTGTTTTGTTTTTGATATTGCTTCCATTTTTTGTCACGCTGATGCATGATGTTTCTAGTTTCGTGGGATAGCCAAGGGCATGGATTAGATTTGATTATTTTGGATCTGAGGGGGGCCAGTTGGTTTAGGATGGTTAGGAATGCATTGTTAAAATAGGACAATACATTGTCAAGTGGGAGAGTATTTAGGGGTGACCAGTCTATATGTTTAAGGTATTCTGTGAATGTGTGTGGGTTGTATGCGGTTAGGTTGCGAGTTAGGATATGTTGGTGCTGCTTTAGGTGGGTGGGGGAGATGCGGTCAATGAAGGTGGGTAGTGGTCACTGAGGGGATCGGATAGGAGATTGGCTTGAGAGGCAAGGTGGGGGTGGGTAGTGAGCATCCAGTCTAAGATGGTACCAGAGGTTCCATCTTTGTTGGGCCTGGTTGGAAGGTTTATGAGTTGGGTGAATTTGTAGAGATTGATTGCCTGGGATGGGGAGCTTGAGTTAATGGATGCCCAGTTGATGCTTACGTCACCTAGGATATAGGTTTCAAGTATTATATTGGCGTTAAACCAGGATAGTATGTCTTCTAGTGTTTTGGTGTTATTGTTTGGAGGGATATAGATACAGCAGATGCATAAAGATTTGTAGTTGTTAAGCTTTAAGTACCCTATTGTTATTTCGGCATTGAAGAAGGAAGGGATGGGGTTGGTGTATGGACTTAGAGTATGGGTGGATGGGTAGATGATAGCTACACCACCACCTTTTCTCTGTGTTCTATCATTGCAGAGGATTTTGTAGCCAGGAGGAAGGATTTCCTTGTCAGAGATTGATGGTTTAAGCCATGTTTCAGAGATAGCTGTAATATCAGGTTGGTTGTGAGCAAGCCGGGCATGCAGGTTGGGGATTTTGTTTGTTAGACTTTGTGCGTTGAAGGTGGTTAGCCGGATGGTTTTGGGTTTTTGTGGCTTGGAGGGGCTGTTAGTAAGGGTGTTGGCTGAGGAAGGTCCAGGGTTGGGGTGGATGTCACCTGATTGAGAGAGGGAGCTGAGAAAGAGGTGTTGGGGGTTATGAATGGGGAATATAAAGGAAGGGTTGTTGAGGGAGATCTTTTTTTTGTTGTGATAGTATGAAATGGGTGGTGGGGGGAAGGAGTATACAGTATTGATGGTTTGTAATAGTGGCATGGATTGGAGGAATAAAGTTCAGGTGAGATTAGGCTATAAGCTGTGGGTTTGTGAGGGAGGTCAGAGATAGTGGCTTTGGGGGTTTGAAATTGGTGTGTGTTAGGGAGACTAGTAAGGAAGTTTAGATAGTAGATGAGGATAAGAAGACTGGTTAGTAGCAGAGTGTGTGCAGAGGGGTTGGCCATAAGATATGGAGTGTGTGGGGTAGGTATGTGTTTGTGGTTGGAAGTGACTAATATAATTAGGGAGTGGATGGGGTGACTAGTTGTAGGGTGGGTGTGGTCAGGTGGGGATAAATGTACAGCTACTGGGGGCAGGTGGAATTTGGGGGCAGGGTATGGGAGCGGAGTGAGCCCACAGGGCGAATGGAGTGGGAAGAGCCAGGTGAGAGTTGAAGCAGCAGAAAAAAAATATCAGTTAGTGTGGACTCTGTAATGGGGCAGAGTACAGTCTAGAGAGGAGGTATGTTGGGGTGGGAGTTTAGTCTGATATGGGGTACAGGGCAGAGATATGTGTCCTTACTTTTAGGTTTGGAGTACTAAAAAGATGGTAGATTAATAAGTTGGTGGGACATTAATCAGGGAGGCAAACATAGTACTGTGGTGGGAGATTTCCTGCCAGCAAGAGGAGAAATGGGGTGGGAGATATAGACTTTAATAGGCTTATTAATGATAAAATGTGGTAAAAAGAAAGAAAGCAACTAGAGGGGGGTAGAGGGCTGCTGTAGGCTGCTAGAGTGCATGCTTAGGGTAGGGAACAAAATACAATTATATTAATCCAGTACTTAAGGTCAGATACATACACTCTAGTTAATTCAAAAATTCAGTAGGTAGTCAAAGGTAGTTGACCAGTGTAGGTTTATTCCCATTTTCTTTTGTTTTCTTTTCTATACTTTTAGGTTTGTTGGAGGGGTAAAAACCCAAGGAGTGAGTTCATGCACTTGTCTTGCTTCTCATTGGGCCAGCCATCCTTTGGACACTTCAGACACACAGTAGAATCCGAGAAACAAGTCAAGCTAACATCTGTGATGGTCCACTAGATATTCATAATAACAAAATCATATTGTGCCCCCCAGTCCAATTGGAAGAACAGTTCCACATAAATAAAACGTGTGAAGTTTATGCTCCAGACCTGATATCAACCAACATATAAGGTAGTCCCGTTCTCATATCCGAAGAGACAATTCAGTTGAAAGTATAATATCCAATTGATATATACATCTGTTAGGGCCTTTATCTTCCTAAAAAAAAGAGGCAGTCATTATCAGGACCTAGATACAGCAGAGAGCACAAACACAGCTCCCTGTATATTCCACTTGGATAGTTGAATAATAATACATAAATCAACAACCACTGCCACAACTGGTAGGTCCGTGAGTACCCCCAACAAATACCCTATTGTCAAATGCAAAATAGTTGGGTGAAAATCTGAGTCCAAGAAATTAATTTGAAACATGTAAATGTCCCAAGAGTCAGTATACAACGGCCAATCGCACATAAAATCTTTTTGGTCATACACTAAGAACACTGAGTCCTGAAAACTATAGGTTGTATTCATGAGACATACTCAACCTCCAACTCCCTTGAAGTAGTGTCCATCCGTAATTCAAAAATACAATATCAAAAAGAGCGCAGTAGGCAAAAATCACTCGATTTATTAAATATCCACAAACAGCATCACAAACAGCATTCTTAAATAGTTCAGAATTAAAACATTAACCAATAAACATCATAAAAAAACATTTAAACACACTAATCAGGCTCTCCTAAAAGGCTCATGAATATTAAGTAGCAAGTATATGTAATGTCACCACTAAATATATAAATATTAAATAAAAAAATAAAATAGTGAGGAATTCACTTGTTACATCTTAAATAAATTTCAAAATATTTAAAATTAATATATTATTAAAATTATATGTATCATACATGGTTATTAAAATCTAAACTTTTAAAAAGTATATGTGTTATATGTATATAAAAATTTTTTGTTTTAACATATAAGATTCAATGTATTCAAATAGATTAGCGTCATCTACTGGCGTATTGATCATAACACAGTCTTTACACTTTGGCAGCCCTTAATTTTAATAAAGGTAAAAGAGAAATATGGTCATTTAAACCAGGTGTTTTCGCTGCTTCCAGAGTTATCTGCCACCACAGTTCCTTATATTCTAACAATTCCTCCCAAGGGCCACCTCTTATATCTCTCTTGACTTGTTCTAATACAAAAAAGAGGAATTTATACCCTACACATTCCCTAGAGTGTTTGTATAAAGCATTTGTTACTATAGCTTTTGAAATTTCATAAAGATGTCCATAGATACGGCTCCTCAATACTCTCTCTGTTTTACCCACATAAAATGACTTACATTTTTGACATGATGCAAGGTAAATTAATCCTTTTGTATCACAACCAAAGTTCCCCTTACTTCTAATCCATCTATTTCTACTTTCTAAATGAATTTCCCCTTTGTTCATAATATATTCACATTGGTGGCAACTTCCACATATAAAAGTTCCCATTTTCTTTCTTCCCCCTATAAAATGTATACTTTCACAATACTTGGTGTTTCCTACATTACTATTTATCTCGAGGATTTTCTTCATATTAAATGAATTTTTATAAACTACCTTTGGCTTTAATTTTAATATTTCATCTATGTCCGTAAGTGACACAAATCTATCCCATTCTCTCTGAAAAATCTCCCTGACCTTGAAATTTGAAGCATTGTATTCCAATACCAAGGCCTGCTGGTATTCATTGTAGGTACCTTTGTTGTTTCTATCCCTGATTTCAGGTGAAGATTCGGATGTAACACCCTTAATAGATCTAAATTTTGTGCTTCTACCTTCCTCCACTTCCATCCTGATATTTTCAACAAAATTGCCAGGATAACCTTTTTCTTTAAACATAATCTTTAAAAAAGCACATTCATTAACAAAATCTGACTCCAAGCTAGTCATACGGCAACCCCTGACAAACTGTCCTTTCACTATGTTCTTTTTACAATGTGAAGGGTGTGCGCTGTTATAGTGGAGAAAGGAGTTACAGAAGGTAGATTTTCTATAAATTCTAGTTTCAAAATTATTGTTCAACTTGTAGATCTCCACATCCAGATATTGTAACGTATCAATTGAAGTCTTAAGGGTGAATTTAAGAAAATTAGTGGATTTGTTAATATATTCAATAAATTCACTAAATTTATCATAACCTGCTGTCCAAAAAATTACAATGTCGTCCAAAAATCGGCGGTATAATGTCCAGCAGGTGTTGAATTTGGAATGTAAGATGAAACTTTCCTCCCACTGTGCCAAGACTAAATGCGCAAATGTGGGGGTACAGGCTGCACCCATAGATACACCTTGTATTTGTTGGAAATATTCCCCATTAAAAATCAAAAAGTTATACTTAAGGACTATATCCATAAGTCCCATAATAGCAACTTTCTCATATTGGGGTATCTTATTATCTTGAAAAATAATTTCCTCAAACATTAATAAACCCGTCTCATAGGGTATGCATGAAAAAAGATCTATTATGTCAATGGTGACAAAAACTAGATCTTCAGAAAATAAGTCAGGGGTAATATTCCTTAGTAAGTCCCATGAATCCTTAAGTATAACCTTGTTTTGTGTACAAATGTGTTTAGCTTTTACATCAATGTATTTAGCCAAAGGTAGTGTCTTTGATCCATCTGCAGACACAATAGGCCTAAGGGGTGGGTCTTCCACATTTTTATGTATTTTGGGAATACCGAAGATGATTGGTATTCGAGGTTTAGGTACGTATAAGTAGTCATAAGTTGTACTGTCTATTACTTTTTCATATAACATATCTTTTAACAAAATGTCTATCTTGTGATATGCGAAACTGACTTCGTTCCTTGACACACATGCATATTTCACTTCATCCCTAAGGATTTCATTCATTTTTCCTTCATAAATAATGTTTTCCACAATGACTACTCCCCCTCCCTTATCTGGTTTCATAATTCTAACTTCTGCATTCTTTTTCAATGAGTTTAAAATCTCATTTTCAGTTTGACTAAGGTTGTTTCTATATATTTTCTTTTGTTGTGCATTTCTGACTTCTTTCTCTAAAATGATTTCCAAATTCCTGATCTGGGGATGTAGGGGCGGGTTATAAATGGTTCTACGTACCAAAGCCTTATCGTCGTATACAGAGTTAGAGGTTTTATTCTTAGAGAATAGTACTTCTAAATTTATTTTCCTTAAAAACAGTTTTATATCAAGTAGTGTCTTTGTTAGATCCCCCTTAACATAAGGTATATACTTCAAACCTTTACTTAATAATCTAAAGTGTTCCTTTGTCAAGATTCCTTTAAACAATTCACCGGTGAATCAAAAGTACTTTTAAATACATCTGTAGCCAATAGAAATTAGGTATGTTCCATGTCATTACGTGAAACTTGAATATGTAAAAGGCTACAGTGGTCATAAGCAAAAGAGATCTAAATAAAGACAATGTATGGATAATGTCAGTTAATGAGTAAAATCTTCCCATAAAAAATATATGGGTATATATTCACATAAACATATTATATAAAAATACATAATATTGACCTGGCCACCAAACCAGAGTCCTGGGGTCTGAATGAATATGACCAACTTGAAATAGGAAATGCATATAAATTGCAAAATACACAGATATAAATGACCAAAAATCATGCCTAGGGACAAAACCATTGGTGTAAGCACCAGTATACTTAGCCCTGCTGACCAAAAAATGTACAGTCTACATATAACTTCCGCAGACCAAAGTCATACATCTATATGTTACAAGGAATCAGTTCAAATTCCAAGTTCTATAGACAGATATGAATATTAATGAATCCAAAATAAACAAAATTGGAATTCCAGATAGTATGATATACAATACTATACAAATACACCATTCTGACAATAGATGTATGATATATGTATAACATTTATAAATGTAATGATCGACATAATACTGGTGAAATACATAATAATCAAATTAAAAATATGTACCCTGTAGTGTGAATTAAATATTGTATCATATACGCTGTGTGTGTGGCATCTACAATAGTGGTCTCTGACATAATAATGACTGAGGAACATTCAAAGACAGTATGCCCATTATAATAAATATAACTATGCCCAACAAAATAAGTAAGTGCCATTCAAACCCAAAAGAAGCATCACAAGCAAAAATAATCTACGAAATCTGTACTTCATAGATGGTCATTGAGTCCTGGTGGAAATAATGCCCCAAGATGAATAATCCAGTATTTTTCTTTGTGACTAAGAATGCTCTGCCAGCCAAGTTGGTTGTGTCTGTTACCCATGATTTTATCTATAATAGTGAATATAAATTTGGCTGTTTTATGTTTTATAGAATGTTGATATAGAGCATTGGTGGATTTTTGGTTACGGATATCGCTCCGATGTTCCCCTATCCTAATTCTCAAAGAATGAGAAGTTTTGCCCACATAAAAGGCATTACATTGGCATGTAGCCAAATAAATCACCCAACTGGATGAACAGTTACCAAATATACGAACATCATATACCTTACTTGTGTTAGCACTTGTGAATTGTTTAAGCTTGTTAACCTGACTACATGAGGTGCAATGACCACAAGGGAAAGTGCCCAGAAGTTCATCCCCTGTGATAGTAAGTTGTTTGTAATTGGCACCACCACTCTCCTGATGTTTATAATGTGAAAACAATGTACCCAAGGTTTTGCCTCTCCTATAGGAAATGGAACATTGGTTACCCAAAATGTGCCGGAGATAATCATTAGCTAACAAAATATTCCAATTGTTGTTAAGTATGTTCCTAACTAATTGGTGATTCCTGCCAAAGGTAGTAATGAATCTGATATTCTGTTCCTTAGTACAGTCATTCTTATGTTTGTATTGTAACAATGAATGTCTCTCCTGTTTATCCGTCCAGATCCTAGCCGATTCTATATCGAAGTTGGAATATCCTCTATCCAAAAACCTGGTCTTTAAATCCTGTTTAGCTGTCTCATAATCAGCTGTTGAGGAATTGATGCGTTTAATTCTCAAGTATTGAGATTTGGGGATGTTGCGGATAGTGTGGCGCGGGTGCATGCTAGAAGCATGAAGTAATGAGTTGAATTGTGGATATTTTCTATGAATTTTAGTGTTGAGGGTATGGTCACTATTACGGTATACAGTGACATCCAAAAAGTCGATAACAGACCTGTGATATGTGACTGAAAATTCAATACCCCATATATTATTGTTTAGGTATTCCACAAATTCTAACAAATAATCAACATCCGCGCGCCACACCATCCAGCAATCGTCTAAGTATCGCCTCCAAATGTCCATCTCAACTACATAGATGTTATGTAAGGGATCGTAAATAAGACACTCTTCCAAATATGCCATAAAAAGATCGGCATATATTGGGGCAAAGGAGGCACCCATAGCTGTGCCTCTCAATTGCCAATAACAATCACCTTGAAAATAAAATACATTTTTGTTGAGAACATGTTCAGACATGCATATAAGTAAAGTGTTAAAACCAGGTGGATAGAGTTCAGCTCTATTAAGCCAGAATTCCAAAGCCTGAAGTCCTGCCCAATGTGGTATGCTGGAATAGAGAGATTTTACGTCTAAAGTACACATGAGCCACTCAGGATCCAGTTGGGTGTCTGCAATAATGTTTAGAAATTGGGTTGTGTCTTGTATCCTAGCTCTAACATATGTCAAAAGTGGTTTCAAATATTGAGTTAAGAATACAGATAATGGTTCAGTTAATGACCCATGGCCCGAAACAATGGGCCTACCTGGAGGATGTGTAATGGATTTATGAATCTTAGGTAGCAAGTATAAAATCTGCTTTGATGGATCACTGACCTGAAGATGTAGAACTGTCTTTTTAGTAATAATTCCTTCCTCCAATGCCTGATTAAGAAACTTGTCAATTTCTTGTTTGAATTTGTTAGTTGGATCAACCCCCATATGCATATAACAAAGGGAATCAGAAAGTTGTCTTAGGCCTTCCTGAACATAGTAGTCCATATTTTGAATTACCACCGCTCCTCCTTTGTCAGCTTGAAGTATGACAATTTTATGGTTAGATCTAAGTTCAGATAGTGCCTGTTTTTCTTCAGGAGTAATATTATCAGGAGCTATATTACTTTCCAAATGAGGATAATGTAGATCTTTGAGTACTGCTTGCTGGAAAATACCCACATTTTTATTCATAGGTGGTTGAAAGGTAGATTTATGAAAAGTAAACTCAGAAGATCTTTGAGACATGGAAGTATCCTGTTCTGAAAAAAATATCTGCAGGTTAAGTCTACGACAGTAATCCATAACGTCCATGGAAACCAAATAATGATCAGAAAAAAAGCTAGGCACAAAACCCAATCCTTTATTAAGAATACTTTGCTGTTGTTCAGTAAGTACACAATCCGACAAATTCAAAACATTTTCAAAGGATGTAGTCATTGTTTCAGTAGTGATTGGACCAGTCCTGACATTGAGTCCGTGCTTATTTCTGTTCGCATGCTTCCTCCCCCCTCTGGGTTTCCTACCATTTCTAAAGGGAAGTGTGGTTGACTTTTTTTCTTTAGTGGTGAGTTAGTCATCATTCTGCCCTCACTATCAGTATATGATGACTCCTCCCCTGATGTACTTGTGTAGATCTGGTCTCTATGTTTCAGTATGGACCTTGGTCTCTTCCTGGACCTGCCTCTGGTCACACCTGATCCTGTATCCTGAAATCTCACTGTTCTTTGTGTTTGAAAGGGATGTCCCTTGTCATAATCCATGACATCCCTGGTGAATTTTTTGATTTTCCTATCCTTAACCAATTTATCATAAGTGGTTAGTTCCTTGGACAACCTATCAATACACTGGTGGCAGTTTGTGTTTGATTGAAATTTTTGGCATTCAATGCTAAGTTCTTTAACTTCCGAAACACACAAATCCACTGTCCTCTCATAGTAGTTGGCTAAAATTTTTACAAATACCATAGAGCCCTTTCTGAGTGCCTCATCCCATTCATCCATCAGCCTCTGTTCAGATCTGCCGACTAATGAGCGAAGTTTAATTCGAAGACCCCTTGGGGCCAAGTTTTTATATAAATAGGCTTTGAAAAGTCTTAGGTGCCAAATATTGGCTCTCAGGCCCTTGAGTCCTTTTTCTAAATTGCGGAATGCTAAATCACAACCATCACCAGTGTTGTAGTTAATTTGGTTTTCGTTGTTGCTTGGGATTTGATCCAAACCAAATATGGCAATATCTTCCCTATCAGCACACAACCCATCCAATATTTTGTCCAATTCCATATTGAATAATAATGATATTGATAGGCTATCCAAGGAAAAAAATCCACTATGTAAATCCAATATAAAGTATGAAATATAACAGGCTGGGAGACCAGAGACAGGGTCAGTCAGAACACCAATGCCCCACTGGGACCCCAAAACACACTGATTGGAGAAGGTGTAAATTATAGAATATAGTTATAACTGTATGAAAACAGTACGAGCACCTAAAATATACTATCTAAAAAAACGACTGTAATCAGTTCGATCTATAGTCCTGACTAGCTATAGGTAGAATAGTATTCACACCTACTGATATACACAAGGGAACAATGCTAATATATGTATTGCCCAGAGTTCAAAGGAATAAAAATATTGTTCTAAATAACAAATGAATCACCACTAAATGTGGAACACTCGTGATATTACAGATCATAATATCTAATATGGAATTCAAATTGAAACCCGGCAAGACACAAAAAATGTCTCAATAGGATTAACAAATTCAGTAACCCAAAATCTAAATCACATAGAATTTCCTATCAGTCTCTAGATCAATGCAGACTGCAATGTTAATATAGCCATATGAGTGGTTACATTGAGTCCCTTATTCACTACAGATGTTCCACAAGACCACACAATTCCATGGTCATGAAAAAATCCACTGTATAGGCAACAAAATAAAAGACCAAATGTTCACCCAAGATAAATGGCAAAAAAAGCTATGTATCCTTAGGTACCTATTGTTTACCTATCAATAGAGAAAGTACAATGGTTGTAACAAGAAAATATATATACTTTAAACTGTAAAGTCCTATCCACCTCAATAATATGTCTATGGTAAACACCTGATAATCAAGGTGAATAATAATCAGAAGTGCCCCATCAATGTGCATAAATTGCCTCCATATTGATGGTATAAAGGCTTATAGCTCTATTGATAGCTAAGGTAAAGTAATAATCCGTAACCAAGAAGCAAAGAATAACTAAATATAAAAAAGACAATTCTCCAATATGCTAGATATATATATGAGCATATATATCAAATCCAAAACTGTCTAGTTCCTGGCTAAGATTGAATAAGGGCACTCCGATATATGCATTCCATATGAGTTAAATGCAAAATTATAATACACTTGGCATAAACAAAATTCCACTATATATAAATGAAAAAAACGTGAAACTAGTAAAGCAATAGTGTCCATAAATCAATTGTCCAATATATTGAAAAATAAACAGCATATAAATGTCCCAAGGTATAAATACTGATATGAAATCAAATGTTAATAATCAGTACATGAATGTCCTGGTTCACCCAGTCCTCGATGCTGTCCTTCGCTAGGGTCGAGATATCGTAGGTAACCCGTGCCACAATCAAAATAAATAAAACACTTGTCTTTAATCCTTAGCATCTAACTTCCATCCACATTGCGAAAAATACACCCGCCATAATTGACACATCCGTATCAATAACAGTTCCTGAGACACAGAATCCACAGCGATAACTGTAACCCTTGGTAAAAATCTTTTATATAGTATCCCTTCTGTAATAGGTTAGTTGAGAATGTCAAAAGAATGTGAACACATATCGCATCCGCCAATCACTTCCCCAGCATTGATACAAACATGAGGAATCCACCAATATTAAGTAGTTATAGTCAAAAAAACGTTACCATGCTTGTTTTGTAGTCATATAAATCAGACCCACATCTGTAAGTAGAATAAGTAAATCCAAAGTCCCATGTTGGTCCTGGGTGTAATTAAGTTGAAAAAAAGACTCTAATACCTGCGATCATCGTATGGTCATATCCGAAGGCCTCAGTCCATAATATCCCAAGTACAAAATGTTCCGTGAAAAATAATACCAAAAATGGTCGCCCAAAGAGATTCTAATAACAGTTACGAACTCCAATCCTTATACGTACCCACACCTCGAATACCAATCATCTTTGGTATTCCCAAAATACATAAAAATGTGGAAGACCCACCCCTTAGGCCTATTGTGTCTGCAGATGGATCAAAGACACTACCTTTGGCTAAATACATTGATGTAAAAACTAAACACATTTGTACACAAAACAAGGTTATACTTAAGGATTCATGGGACTTACTAAGGAATGTTACCCCTGACTTATTTTCTGAAGATCTAATTTTTGTCACCATTGATATAATAGATCTTTTTTCATGCATACCCTATGAGACGGGTTTATTAATGTTTGAGGAAATGATTTTTCAAGATAATAAGATACCCCAATATGAGAAAGTTGCTATTATGGGACTTATGGATATAGTCCTTAAGTATAACTTTTTGATTTTTAATGGGGAATATTTCCAACAAATACAAGGTGTATCTATGGGTGCAGCCTGTGCCCCCACGTTTGCGAATTTAGTCTTGGCACAGTGGGAGGAAAGTTTCATCTTACATTCCAAATTCAACACCTGCTGGACATTATACCGCCGATTTTTGGACGACATTGTAATTTTTTGGACAGCAGGTTATGATAAATTTAGTGAATTTATTGAATATATTAATGAATCCACTAATTTTCTTAAATTCACCCATAAGACTTCAATTGATACGTTACATATCTGGATGTGGAGATCTACAAGTTGAACAATAATTTTGAAACTAGAATTTATAGAAAATCTACCTTCTGTAACTCCTTTCTCCACTATAACAGCGCACACCCTTCACATTGTAAAAAGAACATAGTGAAAGGACAGTTTGTCAGGGGTTGCCGTATGACTAGCTTGGAGTCAGATTTTGTTAATGAATGTGCTTTTTTAGAGATTATGTTTAAAGAAAAAGGTTATCCTGGCAATTTTGTTGAAAATATCAGGATGGAAGTGGAGGAAGGTAGAAGCACAAAATTTAGACCTACTAAGGGTGTTACATCCGAATCTTCACCTGAAATCAGGGATAGAAACAACAAAGGTACCTACAATGAATACCAGCAGGCCTTGTTATTGGAATACAATGCTTCAAATTTCAAGGTCAGGGAGATTTTTCAGAGAGAATGGGATAGATTTGTGTCACTTACAGACATAGATGAAATATTAAAATTAAAGCCAAAGTTAGTTTATAAAAATTCATTTAATATGAAGAAAATCCTCTAGATAAATAGTAATATAGGAAACACCAAGTATTGTGAAAGTATACATTTTATAGGGGGAAGAAAGAAAATGGGAACTTTTAAATGTGGAAGTTGCCACCAATGTGAATATATTATGAACAAAGGGGAAATTCATTTAGAAAGTAGAAATAGATGGATTAGAAGTAAGGGGAACTTTGGTTGTGATACAAAAGGATTAATTTACCTTGCATCATGTCAAAAATGTAAGTCATTTTATGTGGGTAAAACAGAGGGAGTATTGAGGAGACGTATCTATGAACATCTTTATGAAATTTCAAAAGCTAAAGAAACAAATGCTTTATACAAACACTCTAGGGAATGTGAAGGGTATAAATTCCTCTTTTTGTATTAGAACAAGTCAAGAGAGATATAAGAGGTGGCCCTTGGGAGGAATTGTTAGAATATAAGGAACTGTGGTGGCAGATAACTCTGGAAGCAGCGAAAACACCTGGTTTAAATGACCATATTTCTCTTTTACCTTTATTAAAATTAAGGGCTGCCAAAGCGTAAAGACTGTGTTATGATCAATACGCCAGTAGATGGCGCTAATCTATTTGAATACATTGATTCTTATATGTTAAACAAAAAATTTTTATATACATATAACACATATACTTTTTAAAAGTTTAGATTTTAATAACCATGTATGATACATATAATTTTAATAATATATTAATTTTAAATATTTTGAAATTTATTTAAGATGTAACAAGTGAATTCCTCACTATTTTATTTGTTTATTTAATATTTATATATTTAGTGGTGACATTACATATACTTGCTACTTAATATTCATGAGCCTTTTAGGAGAGCCTGATTAGTGTGTTTAAATGTTTTTTTATGATGTTTATTGGTTAATGTTTTAATTCTGAACTATTTAAGAATGCTGTTTGTGGATATTTAATAAATCGAGTGATTTTTGCTAACTGGTCGGAGTGCCCCTCTTTTGCCTACTGCGCTCTTTTGGATTTTGTAGTTGCTTTTTGAGTGCAGCTTTTCGCAGTTTTCTGATTCAAAAATACAATATCCAAACTCCAAACTGTCTCTGTTCTGTAGGTCTCATATATAATAGTATTCCAAATGGGAACAGAGTAAAAAACTCTGTACCATTAGCATCAGCTCCGTTCAAAAATGACAAAAGAATATTCCCCTTAATGTATTGACGACATCGGGAACCCAGTCAACAAAATATCTTCATTCCAATAGTCCAAATAATATGTGGCTGATGATAGACAATAGTAGATACAGCAAAAAGTAGTCAGCGTAATTCCGATAACATGAAAATGGCGGCCAGCACACCAAACAGGCATAAACAGCTTCCACATCGAAAAATTCACCTCAGCTTTTGATGGCAGACCCAAATGTCTGAGCGAAGTGAAAAGACAACAACAGTAGGCTCTTCCAATATGATGGGCTGTAGAAAATCAGCCACAAACACAGAGATACACGACCCAAACACCAACAGCGAGGTAATAATCCAGGAACACCATTAAGCGTATATCAAATTACCAGTTCATTGAAACCCAATGCAGAGGCAACTTCATTGAAATTACAGTTTAATATTTTAGCATATTTGAAAAAACTGATAAGTCTATGGCTGAATTAAAACATAGAAAAAGTAAAAAACTTGCAAGGGACAACCGTGAATATGAGGAGGGTAAAGCCTACCCATTACCACCGCTTAGTCAACAAAGAAGGGAACGTGAAATATTCTAATGTACAGACTGAAAACAATTACATTGATGTAGCTACTGGGCCTGACCCTTTAGAATACACCCCTCTGTGGAGGTCCGAGAGACTGAGGAATCAGAGAGGGGAGGAAGTTCAGCATGTATACCAATACCCCCCTACAACGAGGGGGAGAGGGAGAGGCAAATTTTACAACAATTCTGTACAGAACAATTTTTGAATGTACCCTATGTTACCTTATGTAATAAGAGTGGTGACTTCAAAGTTTACAATTACAGTGATGTAATTTTTCATGATGAAATAGCTAATTTGTTTGAGAAAGGATTGAGTTTTGTACCTGCTAGAAACGCAAATGTAAAGGCTGTACTAATTAGTTTGAAATTATGTACTAGGAAGCTGAATTTTGATTTCTTTTTCAAAGATTCTAACTATACTAAGCAGCCAAACAATGAATGTTTTAAACACAGCACGTTTAATCCTATTTTACACCAAGTGGTCCAAACTTTTGAAAAGCCATGTGAACGTGATATAAGACGAATTTTGCAGAACAACAAATGTAAGCTGGTCAATCACATTAATTTAAACAAGGAAGAAACCATGCTTTTAAGAGACATATGTAATAGAACTGACTTAAGAGTTATGAGACCAGACAAAGGAGGAGGGCTGGCAGTCATGAACAAAATGGACTATAATAATAAAATGTGTAGTCTACTATACATTGACACCTATAGTGAGATAAGTATTAATGAGAAGAACATTACATATAAGAAAGTGGACGTTACACTACAAGAACTAGTCTTGAACAATCAAATTAGTCCAGAGGAATACCAGTTTCTTATAGCAAACACAATGGAACCCCTACAATCTTTGGTATTCCCAAAATACACAAAGACTTGATAGACCCTCCCCTAAGACCAATTGTGGATGCTAGAGCATCAGAAACCTACCCCATCGCTAGATTCATAGATTCACAACTGAAAGATGTATTGCAAGGAAAACCATGAATACTTAAGGATTCTTGGGAGTTAAATATCTAAGGAAATGTACACAGACAACCTGATATTTGTCACAAAAGATATCAGGGACTTATTTTCTGTCATACCACATGACCTAGGACTGGATTGGTTTTATACATACCTATGCCAGTGGTCTAATTTAAAACATGACAGAATACTTATCATTAGAACCTTAATGGAACTGGTTTTGAACAGCAACGTCATTATTTTTGAAAAACAACTGTTTAAACAAAGCAAAGGGGTAGCTATGGGGGCAGCATGTGCCTCCATTTTTGCAAACATTATACTAGCATTCTCGGAGATAGAACATGTACTAAATTGCCCTTTCTCTGGAAACTGGACATACTATGGTTGTTACCTAGATGACATCATTATTTTTGGAAAGGTAACAACATAGAATTGGAAAGATTTCTTAGATAAATTAATGGGATTACACATTTCCTAGAATTTACTACCACTAGGAACATTGATCAGGTAAACTAACTGGACATATCTATTTTTAAATACAGGCAAGGCAAGGGGTTTGATTCTACAATCTATGGGAAACCTACTTACTCGAATAGCTTACTGCATTTTGACAGCTGGCACCCTCTACATCAAAAAAATCCCTAGTCAAGGGTCAAAGGGTCAGACTGGCCAGAATGATCACAGACAATGAAGAATTAAAAAAAAAACATGTTAACCAGGAGATGGTATCCTTTAGACTTTTTGAATGTGATTTTCCAGGATGTCATTAACAAGAGAAATAATGGACAGTATTTTCTTCTGTTAGGTACAGCACACACTTTAAATGTGAATGATCATGTGCAGGAGAGGCAAGAATACAACAAAGCTATTGTCTTAACATACAATAACAAATTCACAGAACTGAGGGACATCATTTGGCGTAACTGGAACATTTTTGATATTGACAAAGAATTTACTAACATAGTAGGAACAGTTCCAAAAATTGTATATAGGAAAGATACCAATGGTACAGTGGTAGCGTTGTTGCCTCACAGCAAGAGGTTCTCCTGTTCGATTCACGGTTGGAGTGCCTTCTGTGTGGCGTCTGCATGTCCTCCCCACAGTCGAGTGGCCTCCGAAAGACATGCGTTAATGGGCATGCCTTCACTGAAGGTTGGGCGTCAGGCTGGCAACTCAGCACCATAAAAAATCTACTGCCAATCATTAGCGGACCGGAGTTCCGCTGTGGCAGCTCCTAACTGGGAAAAGCCGAAATGACAAACAACCAATATAAAAACCTTGATAGAAAGAGGTAATGACACAGGATAAAAGGAAGCATGTCTAGATGTGGATATTGCTCCCAATGCAAACATATGTTGGAAACAAATACTATTTAAATCCCTAAAATTGGAAGATACACTCTATATAAGAAGTTTATCTGTAACAGTAAAGCAGTGGTTTATCTAGCTCTATGCACAGAATGTCCATGTTTCAACATAGGAAAAACTGTCAATGCTATTAGAACTACAGTATATCAGCATCATCGAGACATTCAAAATAAAGACAACAAAAATGTCTTAGCTGCACATGTTTCTAATAATGAAGGGCATGGGATCAAGTTTATTATTATTGACCAGTAACCTGGGAGGATAGAGGGGAACCACTGAATGACTACATAGAATATAAGGAATTAAAATGGCAGCTTAAAACAAATGCAGGAACACATCCTGGATTAAATAGCTCCATATCCATTAGCTCTATCCTTAGACTTAAAGCTGAATATTTTATGACATGAACAATGATGTAAAAATATATTTAATTCAATATTTTAATATTATCTAATAACATTTTTTATAAGGGCGTCAATGTCTTGCAATTTTATGTTTGTAAAACTGCAAGGAATGGAAGACTAGAAATAGTCATTGCATTTTATATCTTTTACTGATTGTGTCTTTTTAAGAGTTAATTATTGACATAATTAATTAATTAATGTTGAATGGAGTATATAAAAAGGCTGGGTAGTGTAATTGGGGTGTATTCATAGGTTCATGGGTTGGTACTAGGCTATCAGCCCTAGGGCCTATACAAACCTAGCCATAACAATTCCCTGGCTATTTCTTCCCACACTATTTACTTCCCTCGACCTCTGTCTAGCAGGGTGACTGACGTGATCCCTGGGGTGAATTTCCTTTCTCCCATCCAATCGTCAAGGTTCCTTTTGAAGAGGGCCAAAGAGGCACTCTGCTTGACATGTATGGGCAATCTATTCTAGAGTCTGGGGAGTCTCTGGGTCAGGAAACTATCCCTCCAGCATGTTTTGTTTATTGTGATGACAAGGTTTAGATCCCTGGAGCGTGTGGCCCTGAGGGATTGGGATTTTTTTAAGTGCAGCATGTCCAACAGCTCTGGGTTTGACATGGCCTTGTATGTTAAGCAGAAAAGGTTGCTTCCTCACCAGAGAGAGACAGACACACACAGTTGGCATTTGCAGGATTCAAACCCCTACCTAACTACATTATGATAATACAGCAGTATGCATTTACACGATGCACTACATCTCATTTACTGAAGCAAAAGCACTAAATAAACTTGTGGTGGATTGTATCCTGGTTCCTGTTTGTCTTTTTATCAGTTTGTGTGGATTTTTCAAGTGTTATACAGGACATACAAGACAGACAGGGATGGTGATGGACACAAAAAGTCGGGGGACATCATGATAGGGTATAGGTAGCAGACCTAGTAGGCACATCCACGTCCAGCTTGAGAACAATGAGAATCTAGTCTTCACCCTCATAACTGTTAGCAGTGTCTCCTGTGTCATTTGCCTGGGTCAGTGTTGGAAGTGGCATTGCTTTGGCAATATGGTAAAGGACCTTTTCAACTCTGCTGATTCTGGCACAGAGGCTGTTCTTCATAACTGACCTCCACCAGCAATGTCAGCTCCTGTCAAAATCACCACCTCCACTGCTACCGCTCCCAGAGGCTACCACTGCACCAACAGCCAGGGCAGAATTACTTGATGCAGATAGAGCAAGTTTGGCAGGAGTTGTGAGGACTACACTGAAAGGTTGTGACACAGATGTGCTGGGTGTCTGTGCTGCCTCTGATTGTGCCACTTCTGCCACCGCTGAAAGTATAGCAGGCCAAACTCCAGTGATCAGTCTACCTCACTGTGCTGATGATCATTTTATTTTCAGCAGCAATGTACTAAAGATAATAAAATAAAAAAATAATGAAAAGAGAGGGTGGGAAAGACAAAAAATAAAGAAGTAGATCAATGGCATGTCACTCTACTTAATTATTTCCATACATACAAAATAAGACAAATACATAAGTACACCTTGGCCACATCCAGATATGATGGGAAGGCATGAATGCGTCATAAAATTGTATGATATGACCATTAGAATCATGTATTTCACTGTGCCACATCAGATATCTGCTTTCTAAGGTAATAACAGCATGTCTAAATAGTGAATTCTTAATGTCATGCAGTATTGAAATTAAATATGTTATAAATAGTAGCCTGTAAAAAAAAAAAAAAAAAAAAACAAATATCTGTCTCTGGGTATTGAACCTACATGCAATGTGATGTACTCTTTGCCTAATGCAAAACCAAAGGTATAGGAGAAGGCATGTAAGCTTCATGCAAACCTTAAGCTATGCCTGTTCAAGAGGATATACAGTGATGGACTGAGAATACTTCGGTACCTTGTAATCAGGGACATGTTAGCCTCTTCTGCTGCACTTCACAGCCTTCTACTGTCTCTGCTGAAGCTGTACAGTAGAAAAAAAAAGAAAAATATATATGAAATCATAATGAATATATATGAAAGCATAATAAATAAATGTCTTGGCCGGCTAATTAATGCCATATCATAAACAGGTTATGGTCAGAATACTTAACAACTGAAGGGTGTTTGTAATCTTAAATTCATCCTACCATTGGCTAAGGTGGTCCCTCTTGCACCTATATATGTCACTAGTGGTGATAATATTTCTCCCCAGTGCATGGGATGCCAGTTGCACACTGGAGACAACCTTGGCCAAGCTATTCCAAGCCTTGGCCTTATACTAAGATCCAGCATATTCCCCCTGTAGTAACCTCCATCTTTTGCACTTCACGTGGAGTGTCACAAAAATCCTGGATTCCTCAACACCACACCTTTTTGCTCTAAATGGAACACTGTCCCTGCTGTTGGCAGCCATGTCTCCAGCAGCCAGTCTAGAAATATGGGTCTGAATTGGTGTCCTATTCAGATCCCATGTGTAGCAACTTGCACACAAAGACACATAAAATGGATTTACACAATTGGAAGTACAGTGATGGCTTGCCAGATGCATTGGCACTAAGTACATCAAGAATCAAATAAGGTGTTAAAAATGGAAGTAAGATTTGGCCATGTGTGTTGCTTAAACTACTGAGACATGTTCCAGTGTTAAACACTAATATGGCTTATGCTGCTGGTTATAATCATAGTTGGTTGGAGGAAAAATGGTATGCCTTGTGACATACTGGCATGGTGGGAGTTATACTCTGGTAAGATTGAGTCGTAACACCTGGGAATACATCCTACCTATGTATGTGCACTGTACAGTAAATATAATCATTTTCTTATGTATCATAATGTATACGCATTACATTGAGCTTCTACAGCAAGCAGTAATACCACATTTCTTGTAATAAAAATAGTTATAATACTCATGCGTACTTACTGTGACATTCATAATCAAAATGTTGTGACAAATACCATTCTGACCCCTCGCTTTAAAAAGTACCTGTCAACTGGACTCAAACCTGCATCAGCTGTCTTTGTTCTTTTCAATTACTGCATATACACCTTGTGCAACAGACAAAGTTACCTGACGTGGAATTTATTCACTGAGTACTATCCTGAGAGATGATGGTCACATACCAGTGTCAGGCTCTTTTGTGCTACAAAAGGCAGCCTAAACTAAATTCCTCACTTTTTTCTTAGGGACTGAACCATGTTTGTGCACTGCCAAGCAGAGTATAAATGCAAAAGGCATTAGAAAAAAAATGACAGAGAAAAACAACTGACCCAAAAATGAATTTAAATCAATTGGTATACCTAGCAATGACAGAGAAAGAAATGCATTACAGTGACACATTCATTTTCTCAATCTGCTTGCAACATCAGAAATTAAATTTTTGGCACATATTATCAGATTTATATTGAATGGCAAATAATGTGAAAGTGGACAGACAACACCTCACATGCTGTTAGCAATACTGATAATAGTTGGGTTTTACACAACACAGTGATATAACAAAATGTGTATAAATATGCACTTAGTACCCCTCTCTAAAATTAACAGTTAACTGGATTTGAACACTGCATCCCCTTTATAATTCCTCTAAAATCATTTCAGTTACACCTTGTGCTATGGGGATAGTTAGCTGAGAGGTATAATTTATTCACAAAGCACTGTCCACAGTGCTGATGGTCACGCACTGGTGCAGAAGGCAGCACAATTTATATTTATCACCTTTTTTAAGCAGTGAACTATGTTTGCAATGCATTAGAAAAAAACTAACTGACAAAAATAGCTTAAAGGTAATCTTAATTCAGTTCATAGGGTATATCTAGCAATGACCAGGGCAAGAAGTACATTACAGTTTAACATTCATCCTTCTCACATCTCCTTGACACATTACAAATTTAATTTTTTGAAAAAAGTATCAGAACTATAGTTAATTCTGAATAATTTGAAAGTGGACAGAAAACAGATACATATTGTTAGAAGCACTAAGAATAACTGACTTTTAAACAACAACAAAATGTGTGTAAATATGTTTTCAGACACCCTCTGTAAAAGTATCAGTTAGCTGGATTTAAATCAGCAACAGCAGTCCTTTTTCTTTAAGCTCACTGCACTTAAACCTTGTGCCACAGAGAAAGGTACTTGACAGGTGCATTTTCTTCACTGAGTACTATCCAGAGTACTGATGGCTATGCACATCAAAGAGGAATGACTGTGAAAAACTGATTGATACTGCAGGCAGAGTAATCATTCATACTTGCAAGCAATTAGCAGCTAACCCATCTCAGTGCTCATCCTTGCAGAGGAAGGTAGTGTGCTTGCAATTGTGTAGGTCCTTACACCACTTTTACATTCTCTGCATTTAGTGCAGATTGTGGAATTCGTGAATGCTAATGAGTTCACATCTCATTTACAAAATGACAGTGCTGAGAGGGCTGAATCTGCAGTATATCATGTAGGTAAGGAACTTGTATTGTACTTGGGCAATCTCTTAGGAATTCAGAAAGTTTATAGTGCTACTTACTGCGACTTGCTTTGAAAGCTTGTTCATACTTTCACAGCTGACTCGCTATGAAGGTAGGTTGCTGTTATGAACAATTTCATGCATTTTAACCTTAGTTATGGAATGTATTTCACAGTTCAAGTATTGCTTTACTGCCTGCTCTATTCTCAGTAGCTGTTGGCATGGGCACATATACTTCAGTTATATTAGCCATACATTATTCTTCTACATTATGATGACATGTTAATGGAAATTTCAATCTTTAAAGCTAACCACTTTGTTCAGAAAAGTATTGTATTAATGATTATAAATGTCCTAGATTCTTGCATTAATACTAGTGACATGTCTAAGTCTCTGATATAAACCTCACTGCCCTTCATGGAAGTAGATACCACAAAAAAGCTGATAACCATGTTTTATTGACAGATGTACATAATTTTTTAAATGCTGCAATGTGACAGAAATTTTTGTTCTGTTATGAATTTATTATCAAGTTCTCTTTTTGTTTCACATGGGGGGGGTGAGGGAGAGGAAATATGTATTAAGCTGTGTGTGCTCATATGAAGAATTCTTCCTTTTTCATATATTTTGTATATGATAGATGGATACATTCATATATATATTGTTTTGGGTTTAACCATCTTTTTTGTTTTTTTTTATTTTTACTTATGGATTTTTTTCTTTTCTATTATGTTTACTCTCATACAGGACTATGGTGCCCAAAACATTTGCACCCCATAAACCATCATACACTGACACTGAGAATTTTTTTATTTTATTTATTTTTTTATTTTACATTTGTTTGCTGGGATTGTCCGACTGGACACTTGTCCATTTACAGCAGAGGCCCGGGGAGAAAAGCTCCATCAAGTTATCATAAAATTGATGTGATAAAACAGTTACATATTGCATAGAGGATACATAAATTTAAAAGGAGAGCAGCAAAACAATGCAGCATACTGAGGTATTGTCTTGATTTATCAGGTCAAAAGGAAAGCATAGAGAAATAACATATTTAGAGTTATACGTTACACATTACAGAGCAAGAGACTGAGGTATTATACTGAAATAACATAATAACAAGTCTCATAAGAGGGCGTAGGGAAACAACTTATTACAATTATAGATTTGCATTAGATTCCAGATGTCTGCAGCAGATAAAATGAAAATGTGGATTGTTATGTGATGCAAGGGCATAACCATTTATTCATTAGGTGCTCTTTGAGAGAATTTTTGAATGTGGTGACTGAAGAAGCAGAGATTAAAGAAGTGGGGAGGTAGTTCCAGTTTCCGGCTATGTTGTGGGAGAACAGGGCCTTTCCTGGTGTGTTATTGGCTTTGGAGATACAAAGGAGTGTTTTTTCTGAAGAGCGTAGGGGGCGATTTGAAATGTACTTGGTTAATAGTTGGTTAAGAGATGGGGTTTTGTCAGGGTAGTTCAAGATCTTGTAGGCAAGTGTTAATTGGTGGTAGTTCAATAGTTGTGGAAGTTCTAGCCATTTCAGTTGATGTAGTGCCTGACAGTGGTGGGTCCTACAGCTGGAGTCATTAGCAAATCTGGTGATTTTATTGTAGCAAGACTGAAGTAGTTCAAGGTCATGTTTTCTTGTCAGGGTAAGAATAGGTGCAGCAGACATAAGGGTGGATTGCAGGTGTGTTTGGGCAAGAGTAATTTGTGCCTGATCAGTTAGAAAATTTTTGTGTCTATAAAGTGTGCCCATTTTTTTGTGGACCTTTTTGATTGTTTGTGAGATGTGGACATCAAACAGTAGTTTGTAGTCAATTTCTACACCAAGGAGTTTAGTGTGGTCAGTTGGAAAGATGTTAGTCCCATTCTTGGATGTGATTGTGAAAGAATGATGGATACATTTGGATTTGTTGGGGGTGAATATGAGTAGTTTGGTCTTGTTCGGATTTAGAATGAGAGGGATATGAGTGATCCAGTTTTCTACTGAAGTGAAGGATTCCTGAGTGAGTTTTTGAAGGGTAAGGATGGATGGTGCGGAACAGCTGAGAGTTGAATCATCTGCATATTGACTGAGTGAAGCATGTTGGGTGGTGGTATGTTGGCTGTTAGTAAATATGGAGAAGAGTAGAGGGCCTAATATTGAACCCTGGGGCACTCTTAGTGTGGTTGGGAATAGGGGCGATAGAGTGTTTTTCCAATGGACAGATTGTTGTCTGTCTGACAAGTAGCATTTAAACCATGCTAAAGTTGAAGGGGCAAAGGATAGGGAGGACATGGATTCTAGTAGCATGGAGTGTGATACCATGTTGAATGCCTTGGACAGGTCTAGGAAAATTTCTGATACAAACTTGTTATTGTTTCTGTGTAGGTTAACTGTATTTGTGAAGGACAGAAGGGTGATTGTAGTGCTATGGTGCTGTCTGAACCCATGTTGTGTGGGAGAGAGGAGGTGGTTAGAGTTTAGAAATTGCATAACTTGGGAGTGAATACACCTCTCAAGTATTTTGGATAAGGGGGGTAGGATAGCTATGGGGCGGTAGTTAGAGAATTTGTAGGAGCTTCCTCCTTTATAAAGAGGGATTATGAATGATACTTTCCATAGTTTTGGGATGTAGGCTTCTTGTATGGAGCGGTTTATAAGGATGGATACTGGATATGATAGAGAATCAGCTGCAATTTTTAGATGGTTGGTAAGTTGTCTGCAGCAAGGGTTGTAGGTTTGAGTTTTTGAAGGAGTTTTTTAATTGTGGTGGTAGGGATAGGTGAGAGGGTTAAACAGGGGATGTACTTTAGTGTTGGGTAGGAGTATTTGAGAGGTGGGTTTGGGAGATTTGAGAGGAAAGTGATAGAATGGATTCTGTGAAGTATTTGTTAAATTGGGAGGCAATGTTTGTGGTGTTGTCGTTGGTGGTGGGAGATGGCATTGATGTTTTGCCTGGGTTAAGTAAGGAGTTACTAGAATGCCAGAACTTTTGTGGGTTGTTAGTGTGTTTGGTTTGACTATAGAGGAAGTAATTTTGTTTATCAAGTTTGGTTTGCCTTTTTGCCTGATTCCTTGGTTTCTGGTAGTTTTGTTTGGATATGTTTGTGTTATCTCTTTTCCAGGCTTTCCATGATCTATCTCTGGCTTTAAGTAGGGCTTTTGTGTCCCTGCTTAGCCATGGGGGATAGTTTGCCTTGACTCTAATCATTTTAAGGGGTGCAATAGAGTTGAGGATGTAAGTGAAGGTGCTATTGAAGTAGTCAATCCCTTGGTCTACTTGTAGTGTAAGTAGTGGGTTCCAGTTACAGTGTTTTAGGATATAGTTAAGATATTGTGTATTTAGTTTCTTGTCATCTCTGACTTGTCTATAGGTGATAGGGTTGGAAAGGTTGGAGTGTTTACGGAGAAGGAATGTGGGCTGATGATCACTCAGAGTGTCTGGTAGACATCCTGTGTTATAGTTGTGTTTTGGGTAGTTTACCAAGTGTCCAGTCTAAGATTGACTGTTTGTGGGATTTCTTGTCCACTCTAGTGGGATCTTGAATGAGTTGGGCAAAGCCATAGAGATTGATATGGTTAGTGGGATTGTTGGAGTTACAGACTAACCAGTCTGTATTTAGGTCACCTAAGAGAATGGATTCGTTGGGTAGTTTGGTTGAAATTCATTGTAGAATTTCTTCAATGGTTGTTGCCTGGGGGTATGTAACAACAGATAATGCTGATTGTTTTAGTTTTATTTATAATAAGAGTTGCGACTAAGGTTTCGGCATTCTGAAATGTGGGGGTTGGGAATTGAAGGGGTTTTAAGTCCAGTGAGTTTTTGAAGAGTATGGCTACTCCACCACCCTTCTTATGTTTTCTGTCTTGCCTTAATATGTTATATCCTGGTGGGAGAATTTCTTCACTCTGGATGTTAGGTTTTAACCAGGTCTCGGTGATGGTAATTATGTCGGGGGAGTAGTGGGTTATAAATGCTTGTATATCAGGGAGTTTGTTAGTTATGCTCCTGATATTCAAATTAATGATTAGTAAGTCTGAACTTTGCTTGGGTGGGAGTGGGCAATTGTTAGGTCCTGGATTTGGGTGGATGTCTCCTGCTATGAGAATTTTTTTTGTGATGAGTAATATATATTTAATATTGTGTGTTGTTTGTATGTGGTGTTTATATGATGGTTTTGTGGTGTGGGTGGTTGTCAATAGAGTTTTATTTATGTGTAGCATTGTGTTGTCCTTAAATAGTGTAGCAGTAATGGGGAAGTGTGTGTGTATGTTTGGGTTAATATATGTATGTGTAACACGGTAGTTAGTGTTATATAATGGTATTGTGGGATGAATGGATGTTATGTATGTTAGTATAGTGAGGATAGGAAGGAGGCACACTAGGACGGGTTTCATTTTCTTATTCTTTTTATGTGTAGTGTTGTAGCTTAAATGGGGAAAGGAAGAGGGTAGGCTAACTATAGGTGGGAGTGGAGCTGTATTGTAGAAAGTATGGGTGTGGTTATGTGTCTGTGATTGTGTATGGTGTGTGGGGATAGGGTAATAAGGTAGTGGGTGTGGTGTAGTGGCTATAAATGTAGAGGTACTGGGGGCGGGTGAGATTTGGGGGCAGGGTAGGGGAGCGGAGTGAGCCCGTAGGGCGAACGAAGCTGGCTGAGCTCAAAGTGGAGTGCCAGGAGCCAATCTGTTATTCAGTGAGACTGTGCACTAAATAGAGTTTTCCTTGGTGAGTATCACCTTTTGTGGGAGATTTATGTTACATGTACTGCTAAGGTCAGTCCTCCCAATATCTGTGATAGAGACAGAGATTCTAGGACTGCCTAGGGGGATTCTATTGATAGCTTATGCTAGAAGGCTGGTTTTGTTTAAAAAAGGTAAGTCAGAGCCCAAAGTTTCGCTCTGAGTGCACAGGGAAAGTTTTAAGCCCTGTGTTCTGCTGCCATCTAGTGGCCAATGAGAGGAAATGCCCAATCCACTAGGATACTTCGTAATGGAAACTAAGAGAAAAATAAGATAGTAGTAGTGGGGAACGACCTCGGAGTAGGTCCACAAGTGTGCTGGCCCTGATACCGTCCACTATGACAACTGATTAAAAACTTACATCGAGCAATATCACTATACAGAGACACTGTAGGTTGTATCCTACACTGTAAGGCTGAGAGGATGCGTCCTGGTTTTCCCCAAGTAGTTCAGCTTTGTATGTTTAAAAGCAGATGGTGGGGGGCCTGGTTTACGATGCAGAGCTTCCAAGCTGAAAAAAAAGAAGAGAGGAGATGATTATGACTTCTTGTGAGTGGTAGTTTGGAAGTGCAGGAAGAAGGTTGGGGGGTGGAGTGCATGAGAGGAGGTGAGTGCACAGAGTGTGGTTAACTGACAATGATTTCAAACATATAAAAATAATATTTAGTTCGTCGCTCTGTAAGGTTATAGCTTTAAATATTAAATCCGCCTTTCCCACACTGCTAGACAGTAAGATATCATATGCACTTTCCCATTCAATGCTTATGGTTACAGTTGCAAGTTTACACTCAAGTACCAGTAAATTAGTATTACGAGGGCTATCATGCAATAAAGTTAGACATTGCTATCTGTAATTGGTTTAAGGTAGGTGTTGTAGTGGCTATCTAGCATTCCTAAACTGTGGTAGTAACCTTAAACAACCTTTTCATTTCTCAGTAGCCAGACCCTGTAAAACATTTCTACATGTACTACCATTAATTTAGCATTGCCGCAAAAAGCCGCCTTATACAGTTGGCATTTCAAACAGTAACCTTGTCTTTAATCAGACTTTCACTTCTAGCATTAGGTAATAGTCTTAAGAACACATTTCAACAAATACTGGCAAGGTAGTGTTGCCGTGCATAAGTATTGCAAAAAGCCGCCTTCTACAGTTGGCGTTTCTAACAGTAACCCTGTCTTTAACCAGACTTTCACTTCTAGCATTAGGAAATAGTCTTAAGAACACATTTCAACAAATACCGGCAAGGTAGTGTTGCCGTGCATGAGTATCGCAGCTTCTACAGAGTACTAGGTAGAAAAGAATGGATAACAGCATGCAGCTGATAAAGTGAATTAGAATACAGAAACAGTCCGCCAAATTGCAGTTGCGGTTAAAACATTGATTAAGGTCAAATACAGTAACTGTAGCTTGTTGTCATTCAAATTAGGGCTAGACTGCCGCCATTACATTATCAGTGCATGTGAGCCACACTTTAGCTGGTGCGCACTAACTGGGTTAGATTATCACAGTTACAACATAGTAGAATGCAAATTCAGCACAGGATTTTTCTCCGATATTAAATTAAGCAAGAGAACGCAAGAGAACACAACAGTTCAGCAATAAGTACAGCATAGTTAACCATCTTTTTTGTTATTTTATTTTATTTTTTTATTATTTATAGTTTATTATTTATTATTGATCATTCAGGGTCTATGTCGCCATAAGTCATTCCTATTAGAGAGAGTAAGAGATGAAAAGTTCTCTCATAACAACATTTGAGAAAAGGTGGTAAGTGACATTAATGCAGTGGGAGGCCATGGATGTACATATTCCCAAATAAGACATGGGGCCAGGGATAAAATTACAACAGCAAGACATTGGGCCACTGCAATTTTCTTTGAATGCATGGCTATGAAGGTGGGGGGGGGGGGGTTCAACAGCCAAACCACCACTGACTGAAACACAAGAATTCCTGTCCACTGTCAGGGATCCAGACAGCTCAGAACAAGGTTCATACATAATTCTTCATGTTGAGGCTGACGTGGTAGACAACCCAAGTGTGCCTAATGCAGAACTTCCAGGTACAATATGTAAAGAAATGATTGCCATTGTATACATATATACAGGTCATATTATATATATATATATATATATATATATATATATATATATATATATATATATATATGGATCTCCTTCAGAGTATTGAAATTGTGAAATTGCAAAACATGGAACCTCTGGTGATCGTGGCCCAGAGGTTCAAAGTTCTGCAATACTGAACACAAAAAAAAATCTAAAACATGAAATCTTCTTATCTCACATTTTTGCAGGGGTGAAGTCCCCCTGCATCCCCACATCCCCTGCTACGTAAATATACCAACACCGAGATTATGCTATAGTGAACAGAATGGTACCATACAGTATGGAACAGGAAATTTACAGCTTGATTCATTATAGTGCAATCTCGGAGTTGATATATTTAAGTAGCAGGGGGTGTGCAGGGTGCAGGGGGGCTTGCCCCCTTGTAAACACTACGAAGACTTTTTATCTTTTTTAATTTGTTTTACTTTAATGTTTGATGTTGTAGAACATTGATCATCTCATCCTTGACGATGTGTGGTTTGATATTCTGCAACTTTTATATATATATAGACAGATAGATAGATACATAGAGACAAAGACATGGGATAGTGGATATAAGAGACATATTTGGAGAAAGAGAAAGAGGGGGGAAATGTAAGGAGTCCAGTGAACAGTCTATGAAATGTGTCTTATTCTGCAGCTGTAAAGGCAACTGTCTTTGGTTTCTTCTGTCGTTTACTTTGAGATGCTTAAAATCCCTTGGTTCATCTCTCTTTTTTTATATATTTGGGGACATCTAGGTCATGGACACCTGCATGTTGTAAGCATACCTTCTTTCTTCTTATTAATATCAAAAAGGTAAAACAAAGTAAACCAAGGCACAGCCATCCACATAAGAGAGTTTATTGTCAAGCTTTCGAGTCACAACTCTTAAAGCTTGACAATAAACTCTCTTGTGTGGACGTTCATGCCTTGGTTTACTTTGTTTTGCTTTAACTTGGATTATTGAGGCATGTTTAGCTGCTGCTTTTTCCATCTGCTTGCTTTGTGGTTTAATATCCAAAAGGTGTCCGGCTGTGTTACTGAAAGTTATTTCATGTCATTGCACTAGCATCTTTTAATTTGTAATATGCATTCACATAACACAGGTTTGATCATTGTTTATTGTATATATATGTATTTTTTATATATATATATATATATATATATAGACACACACACACACACACACACACACACACACACACACACACACACACATATATTTATTTATTTATTTTATTTTATTTTTTTTGCTTACTTGTTGCCATAGGTGATCTTACCTGTGGCACTGTAGAACTATTGCTGCCTGATTTCAGATTATCGGTAGCCTATGATGATGGCGGCAATGAAGTGGCACAGTCTGGGGGTGCAGATGGTCAGTCTGACATTGTGGTTGTGCAGCCATCATCTGCTCCTATTTTGGTCACAGTTATTATACTTGCACATACCTATGATACAAAGACCTCATAACTTGGACAGGTTGAGGGTGATGCAGTTGATCAGGGCAATGTGGTTACTCCAGTTGCAGAAATGATTAATTCTCCCCATAGCTATCATGAGGTCAAGGTGCCACACAGGTGAGTTGTTAAAGATGCTCAGAGCAGGCCTGCTGTCTGCTGTGCTGCTTATGTTGGTGTATACATAGATGCCACACAATGTATATGTAGAGCCATCAGAGAGGCACATTCACATTCCACAAGGCCTCCGAAAGAGATAGTATGAGTACCAAACATTGTGCATTCTGACATGTGGACTTACTGAACCATATGGGCAACTCTGTGGACAGGATGAATAACACATTGGATCAGGCAGCATCTTTAAAGGAGCATCTGCTTTAGGAGGGTCAACATCCTTGTGGCTGTAGGTCTACTACATTGTCTGGTGTTAGCCAATGTGGCTGTGCAAGTTCCCACTCATATAGTGACACTACTTCCATTCTGTCAGCGATTGTGGTATCCACACCCAGATGTGGGAGGCCACATGGTCATGGTACTGGAGGTAGTTGTGATGACAGCTTGCCTAGCAAACATTAGTCACAGTCAGATAGCACACCAAATTCTAGCCATGGTCATGGAACTAGCAGTGCATCTCCTGCAGAGGTAGTTATCATGGTCAGGGGCAACAGTGCAGAACTGACTAGTCAACCATGCGTGGCTCACACCTGTCCGAAATGTCATGATGTAGTGCTAGCACACTGCTTGATTGTATTCATGCAGAGACACAGCACACACACACACACACACACACGCACACACACGCACACACACGCACACACACACACACACACACACACACACACACACACACACACACACACACACACACACACACACACACACACACACACTCTACTTATCTAAGCAGCTCTGTTGCCTTCCAAACATATCTTGATACTGGCCCAGCAAATCATAAATTTAAGGAATTTGTTTTACTTACACACTCACTTCTGTGGTGTAAGACTTGCCCTCCAGTCCCACCCCACCACCTTGTGTAAGTGATGATGACTGTGCACTGCCCTTTAGACATTTGTTTGTGACTTTGAGATGCATATATGCCTGATGCACAGAATGAATAGCTAATGCTTGCTTACTCAGAACCATCCTATAATGTAACTGTATTGCAGAATAAACATTTTTAATCATAGCTCAGAATCAATTGCACTTGATTGCTTCTGTACTTTTTGGCCCTCACTGTATTTCTGTTACTGTTGTTACTTATGCAGTCAAAGTAGATGTTTAAGTCTTGCTTACTGTTGTACTTGTGCAAAGGATTCTTCCCTGGACCTGTTCACTGGTTTATATACACTGGCCCACTGAAATGCTTGATGCACATTAGTGGGTAAAATCCATAGCTGTGTATTGCAAACATCAGTTATAAGGTATAAGTGACGTTACTGTACACCTGGGGCATGTATCATTTTAGGCACATATGAGAATTTGCATAACACAGTAATAATTCATATAACTGTATTGATTTTTCTATACATCTTTCCAGACTTATCATGGTAATAATGCAGATGTAATGACTTCTCCTTGGGTGGTCGCATGTGTTTGATGCTAACAGAATACAACCACTACATGGTTAAATAAAGGCTGTGCAGTCTGTCAAGCATCATATTTAATATTTGTAAGTGCTAGGTCTGTTATTCTTTCTTTTAGGTATTCAGTGTGTATGTATGCTATCCTTTGCTACTTAGCTAGTGGCATGGCATATTGTGCATGTCTACTGGCAGGATGTCCCTCAGACTCTTCAGCTGTATCTGCTGAAGTTGCTCATCCTGCCTATAGTACTGGAACTGTGGTCCTGCCCTTAGTTGTCTTTGTTGAAGATTTCTCCTGAGAATGATATTGTGCAACATGGAACAGACTGTGAGTATTTTGGTAGAGGTAACTAGGCCATAGTGCAGGGCACCTCCTGAGGTATCTAGACACCATAACTTTGATTTGAGCAAGCTAAATGCATGGTCTATGATATTCCTAGTTTGAGCATGGGCATCATTGTATCCTGCTTGCTGGAGTTGTGTGGGGTTCTTATGAGTGTCATGAGATACAATTCCCAGTCAGAACCTGGATCCCTCCCTGAGATGCCCTTGTGAGCAGTCACCCTTAGCAAACCTTGTGCACAGCTCACAGGTGTGCCATATGTGCACCTGCGAGTCCTGAAAACTGCTTGAGTTACCTGCACAGACATTGTAGATTATCCTGTGGGTATTAGAGACAACCTGACAGTTTATGAAGTGGTATCCTTTACTGTTCATGTACCTCCTTCCCTGTTCACTGGGTGAGGTTTTCATTTCTATGTGTGTGCAATCTATATCTTCCAAAACTTCAGGGAAGTATGCTACTGCATAGCATTCCTGCATGGTCCTTTCTCTTTCCTGTGGGGTTCATGGGAAACAGATATGCTCCCTTGCATATTGTAGCACTGCATTTAGAAAATTATGCAATATTCTATAAGCTGAGTCCTGTGAAACCCCTAATATATCTCCTGTGGGTGTCTGAAAAGTACCTGTGGCTATTATACATGATGCTACACTACATATATCTTTGTTTCCACTGGGTGGGTTCTCTTCAATCTCCTTGTGGCTTCAGGTGAGAGTGGCAGAGAATGCATATGTCCCTGCCCACCCATGATTGCTCTACAGTTTCTGTGTCATGAAGTCCATGATAAGTCAAATGGGGTCTAAACACCCTTCCTCTTCTTGGCCAAGGTCTGGCAGCAGCACCTTGAATTAAAGGCTGTTGTGCATACAGGTTAATGATGTCAGCAACAACTGCTAACATGCTTTCATTTTTCTAAGTGTAATGTGGCTGTAATCCAAAGAGTTTTGGACTTCAGGACAAATGGCTACACTGAGCGTACACAATTGCTTCATAGCTTCCTGAATAGCCCTGTCATCTTGGATTGGTTAATTAGCACATAGTTCAGCTACTTATGGTGTCATTAGCATATTCTGCCATTTACCTTTGTTTTATGGCTTTAGCCTAAGTGTAGAGCCATTTAATGAATATGAAACAGTGCATTATTGTTTGTTTGGCATGCTGTGCCACATATATGATAGCTGCATGATGGGTCTATATCACCACATTGAATGGTGATAAGTTCAAACACCCTTTGTTCTAACCTAAAAGTCCGAAAACCCTAAACAGTGAACTCACTGAACAGCGTTTTATTCCCAGGGAAAAAAATCGCTGCTCCATGAAAAACAAATCACAACTTCAAAACAAACTAAAGTTGGGAGCTTCACCCCCCACACCCCACACCCCCTACTTAAATATACCAATTCTGAGATCGCATTACAGTGGAGGAAATAGCAAAGCCGTGAAGACAGCCCACTGATTTTTTTCCCTGGGAAAAAAATCAATGTTCAGTAACTTTGCAGTTTAGGGTTTTTGGACTTTTCGGTTCGAACAAAGGGCTTTCGAACTTATCACCATTTGATGTGGTGATATAGACCCCTGCATGACAGCTGCACTTAGTGTAACCATTAATGAATCTGGCCCATAGTCTGTCACATCAGTTTTAACACAGTCCAAGGTGCTTTCAGACAGCTTTTTCTTTCTGAGCTCCTTGTGGAAGATGTCCATGCTTTTTCACATTATTCTAAAATGTCTTCTCCTCATCTGCAATTCACTCCCCAGAACTGATGTCCAAGCACAAATAACCCCCCCAGCCTAAAATCATCAATAATTGCATAATTTAGCAGGCTTGGAGAATATATCAACTTCTGAAGAACTGACTAAAATGCTGTGACAGACTTTTGTGTGGAGTGTACGGTGAACTATATTAAAATGTTATTTTGTAAACAAGAATTATTTATTTTGTTTTGTTTTGCATAGCACAGCTTTAGGTTAAACAAAACAAAGATGGTGGAATCATTTTTTGTATACAGCTAACAGCTTTCAAGAGACTGCCAAACTGGAGGGAATAGAAAGAAAATAAAAACAAAAAAGGAAATGGCATATTACATGAATCTCACATGCTGGCAGAAAGACAGAAAACAGTTGAGTACATTCTGTAAAAGCAAATTTAGGCCTTTAAGAGACGGTTTTAAAGGGGTGGATTGTAAATGATCACACCACGAAAAGTAGCAACTGTTATACAAAAGCAATGTATTTTTAAGGCAGTATCATAGACTTTGCAAGAATGGTTCAATACTGAATAGTTATTATGGGACACATGAAAAAAGTACTTGGTGCATGTAAGCTTTGCACTAAAAAAAGCTGATAGTATGAGTATGAATCAGTAATGTTAAGCGTACATATTAATGAATTACATACAAGAAAGCAAAATGTTTTTTTTTTCATAGTGAGACATTATCTGTTAAGTATATTAAAAGAGATGCATATATTGAAATTATACTGGCAATAAATGAAGTATCAAAGAAACATGAGCTACTTTTCATTTAATACTCTATTAGATTTCTACTTAAACATGCTATAGGGGACAACAAAGTTTACTGGCTTTATTATACAATATGGCAAAGCATGCTGGGTTAGGGTTACCACCTGTCCAACTTTGTGAGGGACACTCCCTCTTTGGGCAGTTTTGTCCTGCCAAAAAATTGTAGACATGGCAAATGTCCTGAGATTTTAGGACAAAAGTATTCCTCTATTTTATGTAATAGATGCATAAAACAGTTATTCTGTATCTGAAACACCTAAATGTTATAACAAACAGAATAAGCAACTAAAATGCTACAAGAATAAGCTTTTATTTAGGCAAAAAAGTGAGGTTTTGTCCTTTGTACTGGCCATAGGTATATTTTGGCCTGCAAAATCTGATGTTTGGACCACAATTCTCCCACTTTGGGCATTTGAAAAGGTGACAAACCTATGCTGGATGTGTCAATGCACTTAATGCTGCCATAGAAGAACGTGGTTAACTTATACTAAAAGAGTACAATTTTAATAATGTGAAGGTGCCAGGATGATTTCCTTATTACTTAATGCAATGGAAGACACTTGTGTGAGTTATTGTACTGTTTAACAGCACAAGAGAAACCTAAAAATTTCTTAATGAGGTTGTAAAGAAGCTGCAATATCCTTTAAGCCTAAAATCATCAATAATTAACTTGAATATATCGACTTGTAAGGAGCTGGCTAAAATGCTGCCACAGACTTTTCTGTGGAGTGTAAGATGTGCTATACTAAAACGTTATTGTGTAAACAAGAATTAACATTAAGCAAAATTTGGAAGACAGCAATGTCCATGTGAATAACTAAAAAGATCCCACTGATTGCAACAGGAGAAGTGATGAAGCATCAAGACAGTACATTAAATCATGGGGCCAGCAAGTTTCATTATACTAAAGTTTCACATGATTCGGTTAAGTGCTGGTTCTATAGAGAAGGCATAAGAAAGGGTATCCATATCAACTGTTAGTAGTCAACTGCATGCAGTAAAAGTTCTTATAAGACATTATGTCTGCATGAAATAGACAATACAAACAAATACCTAAGTTATCCGTATGGAAAATGATGCAGAACCAGACTGCTAAGAGATACAGTGTCTGAACATATACATTATAATGTAAATTAAACTTTTTAAGTGCATGGATCAGTCTAGATTTAATAGGGCAAAAACACAAAATGGAGTAAAACATTGGGGCAGCAATATCTATCATTATTATTCCTAAATTTCATGAACTGTATCCCTGCAGACCACTGAAGAAATTAGCAGTGATACTTCAGATGTATACAGATGATAAGCTGACCATACCTCTCAACCTCTTAATGCAAAAAATCTGGACAAAGCCTAACAGAGTGGGGAGGACAAAGGACCAAAAATAGGGGCACATTTTAAATACTGCTCTTATAAACTTAGAAAGTTGTTAGAATAACAGGATGTGTCTTAGTATGCATTTTTTTGAAGGATATGAAGTCTGACTTCAATCCTCAGATCATCCCAGTGATTTTCCAGAAAATAACAAATTTTATGAGGAACAGATCAAAATATGAGGCAAAAATCTGGACATGCTGTAAAAATCTGTACAGTTGAGAGGTATGAACCCCTGCGGACAAAATCAAGATATCATTAAAATATCAAGATAAAACACAGATCCTGCACTTACATGCATTTAAATTAATACCATAGTGTAGCAGAAAATGGATACAAAAATGTACTTTGACCAGAAATTATCTAAAAATGTTACACATAGGACATCATAAAACAGAGATCATAGGCATGTAATTTTACAAACTCTTGACCAAAAGGACATCATGGAAATGCTGTTGCATTTGCTAGATGTTGCAAAGAAATTTCCTGCAGTCTTTCAAAACAGATATAAATGGATCAGAGCAACAATGTAATATTTCAGAATGTGGCTGATAAAAGTGAACTACATGAGGCATTCAAGGTATGGAATGTGAACTTTGAAAATGTGATCGCTTTAATAAGCTGGGTCTGCAGGAAAATGGATGCTGAATTGCAAATGAGCCTTTCAGGTAGTCAAAGTGATAAAAAGCAGATGATTTGACTTATGGTAATCATGTCATTCCATCACCTGAATATTTTAGCCTACAGAAGCCTATCATAGAAATAATGAATGATTACTGCCCATAGATAGATGAATAGCCAAATGTCCACATTCAGATGTATAAGCAGACCAGTACTGGTAGATGGTTGCATGGTCAGATGTATACCCATATAAAGATAAATGCCCAGTATCATGTCCTGAGAAGGACAGTTGACTGCATCTGTGTACCAGCCATGGTAGAATACACACCTCATGCTAACTAAAAGAGGAGAGATTCCAGCATCACTTCAAATAAATGGCACAGATGCTTATAATGTTTCTGATTCAAGGTCTTTATAGGTTCATAGGTTCATAGGTAGGTACTGGGCTATCTGCCCGAAGGCATATATTAGTCCAGCCATGTTGTGCAGTATTCACCGCCCCTTTGGTTAGTTCCCTACCTTTATCTAGCAGCTAGTACCCTTGGCCCCTATCTAGTAGAGCTGTTGATATGATTACTGGTGTGAGCTTTCTGTTACCCATCCACTCGTCAAGGTTCCTCTTGAAGAGTGATAGTGAGGGGCTCTGTCTTATGTAGATCGGGACCTTGTTCTATAGCAAGAGAAGTCTTTGCAAAGGGAATCTATCCCTCCAGCATGTTCTATTCATTGTTGTGCTGAGGTTTATATCCCTAGAGCGTGTAGCTCGAGTGGATTTGGTTTTGCTAAGATGGAGCATGTTCAACAGTTCTGTGTTGGACATGACTCTGTATGTTAGACAGAGATCGCCGCTGAGAAGGCGGTATGCAACAGAGAAAAGCCTTAGTTTTTTCAATTGTGCTGCATAGAGCGACTGTTTGAGGCCAGTAATCCTCTTAGTGAGGTACCTCTGTGGTCTCTCCAGCTGCTGGAGATGCCTAGCCAGGTACATTCCAATTGGTGCATTGTACTCAATAATGGGTCTGATGAGGGAAGAGTAGAGGGGCACCACTACATCCTTAGATCTTGATGTGAACCCTTTCGTGATCAGATGTGTCACATAGAAGGATTTTTTAACCACCTTGGCAACATGGTTATCAAAGGAAAGCTGACTATCTACTTGGGTCCCTAGATCCCTTATTACTACTTCAGATTTCAGGGGGTTACCTCCTATGTGGTAGTTTGCGGGTAGTCTTTTTTTTCTAAAGGGGATTACTACACATTTTTTAGCATTTAGCTTGAGACCATGGCTCTGACACCATGCATCAGTCTCATTAAGGCCCTTCTGGGGGATATCCATGTCAGCCGGAGACTCTATTATAGCACCCAGCTTGCAGTCATCCACAAACTTGGTCAGCCACAGCCCTTCAGTGCTTGCCTGTACTTCTGAGAAGTATATGCCAAACAGGAGGGGCCCCAGGACAGAGCCGTAAGGCACACCGCTCGTTACTGGACTGGATTCGGACATAGATTCTACTACTCTTACTTTGTGGGATCTGTCTGAGAGCCAGTTTGCAATCCATCTTGTGATGTAAGGGTTTATGCCCAGGATGGTGAGTTTATCAATAATACCCGAATGGAGAATGGTGTCAAATGCTTTAGCAAGGTCAAGGTAAGCCATGTGTGTACCTCCTTTCCCTTATCTATAGCCTGAGTAACTGTCTCAAAGAAGTCCACCAGGTTCAGGAGGCATGATCTGCCCTTGACGAAGCCGAACTGTGTGGGGTCAAGTGTTTGGAGGTTCCCAATCTCTCCATTTATGAGTTCCATAATGATTTGCTCCATTGCCTTACAGATCAGACTGGTTAGGCTTATTGGTCGGTAGTTCCCAGGGTCAGTTGTGGGCCCACCCTTGTGCAGTGGAACCACCATTGCTGTGCGCCATTCTATGGGCACATATCCTGTCGAGTGGCTGAGACTGAACAGGGTATTCAGATGTGGGGTTAATTCATTTTAGAACTCACGTATGACACAGCCCGGAACACCATCTGATCCCATGGAGGCAGTGTTTTTAGCTTTAGATAGAGCCTTATTAACCAACATATCAGTAATAATTGGAGTTACACAATCCCCTGGAATATTAATAGGCCCTGTAGGTGGTGGTGGTGGTGGGGGGGGGGATTTGCACTGAACCTGTCAGCCAAGATGTTGGCAATGTCAGTGGGTTCAGTGTATTTTGTTCCATTTTGTACTAGCTCAGAACAGACCTGAGCATTGCCATTTAGGTTTTTGACGTAATCATAAAAGGCCTTATGGTTATCCTTGGCATCCTTGGCAACTTTCTTTTCGAAATTGGCTTTAGTTGACTTGATGAGGGCCCTCAATTTCTTACTAAAGCCGATCAGGGAAGATTTGTCTACTTGAGATTTGGCCTTTTTTTGAATAAATCTCCTTCTTTTATTGTATAGTTTGCTTATGGCCGGGGTCCACCAGACTGGTTTCTTCTTGCTTGAGGAAGGAGTCTTGGTTTTATTTGGGATAGCACGGTCCATGCAATCCTGAAGATGTATATAAAGTGCCTTGGTGTAAGATTCTGCATCCTGGATATCATTATCCTTCTGCAAGGGAATAGTGAAGCTTTCCACTTCTGACACAAGTAGTTTGAAGATGAGTCACCACAGAGCTTGTAAAAGCACCCCCTCAGGGGGGAAGAGATTTCAAATGGTGATTCCCTATAGTCCAGCTGGTCTTCAGAGGCACTGCCTCAAAATCATAAGAACATTCATTCATAACAAACATGAGAAGAGAAGGCAACTGTATAGGGAAGTGAAATTAAATATGCTAATCATAAATTGTTGAACTGACAGATCCTTGAATGTTTAGTTAATTTAAACTTAAAACTAACACACTCCTAAACAGTTTACTTTCACAACAAAAGAAATAGAAATAGTTTATAATACATGCACATGTACACATTAATATGCAGAACTATTCAGTCATAATAATTACAGAATTCTAGTACTAGATATATTGCAAGTACCATTTTTTCATAAATATCTATCTATATGTATATGGAGAGAAAGAGAGAAAAAGAGACAGCATTTTAAAGTGGCTGTATCCACTACTTTACCATTTGTATGTAGTTTATTTACACTGAACATTATAGTTAAAATGGAAATAACTCTAGCATATGCTGGCAGTAGTGCTCACATGGTAGCCCTGTCAATGAGCACATGTTCCTGACTGCAGCGCACCACTCTCAGAGTACAAACAACTAGGAATGATGCTGAAATCCTCTCTCCAGACTATACATTATCTATTTGCTGTGCAAACTGAATGTATAGATTAGAGAAAATCTGTTTCACCATCTCTGTCTTGCAGTCTGTTAGTCTAACAATCTGTTTCCCTGTTACTCTCTTCCTTATGTTGTTTAATTCTTAATGTATGTGCAAACATAATCAGAAATTACATTTGAAGCCATACCGGTGCATCAACTATAAGAGTTCACCATCCTTGTTTAAGCCTGCAGTAATAAAAAGTTACAATTATACCTAAGGATATTCAACCTTTTGAAACAGAACAGATTGTTTTAGAAATTTCTGAGAGTGAACTGGCTATAAGAAAACATATAAGAGGAAGGGAAGATTCAAGAAAAAGAAATCCTCAAAAATTAATTACAGTTCAAATATTGATAAATTACCTCTTATGACTCCAGTGTTTTTCTGACTAGTTGTACCCTCTTCACTATGCTTCCAATCATTTGTTTCCAACATCTCTTGATTAATGCTTTAGAACATCAACCTGATTACAGAAAAGCGTGTGCCTCCTTGTAATGGCAAGCCAAGGAGTGTGTCATATTTTGTGTTTTGAAGATTTGTCTCATGCTCTGCAATTGTAAGTTTGAGAAATCCGAATGCCCCACTTATGTCATCTCACAAGGGCATTTAAGAAGATATATTGAATTCACGGTCTTACATGTAACCAAACCATTGATTTAGGGTCCATAAAGAATTTGTTGCTACACTTAATGAGCATAAACATTTAATAGCACTGTTTTTACATTTTTCATGGAAAAAAACTATAAAAGTTTAATTTCTGATGTATAATTTTGAATTATGTCTGTTGACAAGAAATGACTATTGAATGCACTTTATAAACTACACTGAAGCCATAAAAGAGTTAAAACGAGAGTACAAACAAACATAATAACCTCAAGATGTGAAGTACTTCAGTAATTATATTTGATAGGTAGGCTACCACTATAAGGTGGCGGTATGTATATGTATTAATTTAGTGCCATTACTTCTTAGCTAACGTATGAAAATTAATTCGTAGCAAAGGAGCTTAGCCTGGGCCACAGATGTAGTCAGAGGCAAACACGATCACTGTTCAGTGTCAGCTTAAGCACAGCACTTTTGAGCAACAAGGAGTTTATTCCTTGTGTTAGTTAGTTGTGGTGCTTAGTTTAGTTCTGGTAGGGCTACAGCAGCTTCAGGAGATATGTGCTATGATGATAGTTTAGTTCTGGTAGGGCTACAGTAGCTTCAGGAGATATGTGCTATGGTGATTATAAAGACTGGGGAAAAGAAAATGTGCCCAGTACATCAATAGAATTCCCCTGCTCCTTTCAGTAGTGTTATGGGACTTTTAACATTCACTTAAACTTGGGTAGATATGCCCATGAATTAATGACTCATACAAATGATGACATTTCAGAAGGGCAGCACCTTGCAAATGTTGGACTTCAGCATCAGTATAGGATGATAAAACTAAATGTTGAGAACACAGGTAGAACATTCTACCTTCTGGTGTTCCCAGCATCAAAGGCAAGAGTGCAACTTGTGTCACTGAGAGTCACAGAAACAATTCATGTGACCAACTACAATAGTACAGATAAGAATACAAAGGGCCTACACAGAAATAAAGTGTCTCTCATTACCACTACCAGAAATGATAATAGCACATCCTCTGATTTATTACTTGGTTATGCTTTTTATGGCTGTGACAGATATATGCAACAGGCCAGGGACCCCAGATGATCCATAAAGCGGTTGTATTAGTAGAAAAGATGGTAGCTTTTTCTTTTTCAGGATGAGGGAACATACAATAGAGTAGAGGTGATTTTGGTACACTGGACCAGAGAATGTCCCCAAAGTAAATCTACATACAGAAAGTTGACTTTGCTTCAAGGGTTATACTAAAGATTTCTTTACGGGAACTATCAGCCAGATTATAGTAGATGAATTTCTTGACTGGAGAGCTATACCAGATGACATTCCAGTTGCAGTGGAAGTTGTTGGTTCTTTTCTGTTCTAAAGTATGTTAACCAACTATATATATATATATACACACATATATATACATAATTATATATATATATATATATATATATATATATATATATATATATATATATATATATATATATATATATATATATATATATATATATATATATATATATATATATATATATATATATACACACACACACACACACACACACACACACATATATATATATATATATATATATATATATATATATATATATATATATATATATATATATATATATATATATATATATATATATATATATATATATATATATATATATATATATATACATATATATATATATATATCTATATATATATATATATATATATATATATATATATATATATATATATATATATATATATATATATATATACATACATCTTCTTCTTCTTTCGGCTTTTCCCTGTTAGGGATCGCCACAGCGGATCATCTGTCCACTCATTATATATATATATATATATATATATATATATATATATATATATAAATTTGGTAGAAATTAGGACATAGACATAAAGCTAACAAATTTTTGTGCCAAGTGCTATAAATTTACATGTTATGCAGTCTTTAATTAGCTGTAAAGTGTACTTAAAGAAATATGCATTGTGCAGATCATTAGAGTACTCTTTACATATGCAGACAGTAAACTGCAGTGCAGTCTTTTTAAGACATTTTGTTGTCTCTTGTAAGGAGCACTCTTCAAAGCGTCAGGGGCATCAAATATGTATGCATGATCTGCAGAGAAGACAAGACTATAGACTGCTATAAGGCAAACATGTATTAGTGATGGACATAAACAATAGCACAAATGTAATTGTTTTATGGCTTGTAAACAGTAAGTGCAGTTATAGTGCAGATACTAGATGGGAAGTGATTCTTCTTGTTTAGGGATGGCAGAGTGAAGAATAGGTTGTGACTGAGCTTATCAACAAAGTTTTAAGACCACTAGTTTCTTTGTTTTTTATTTTTTCCTCAACACTCATGGTGGTGAGGTTGGAACTAGACAGATTCCTTTGCTCGTTCATTTTTTAAGGTGTAGCAGGTTTCCTACAAGTGGTGTACTTTGATCAGTGGCATAGCTGGGGAGACTCCCCAGGTGGCACTTTTTTAGGGCCGACATTTTTAAATAAACCAGTGTGCTGTACAGAACATCTTGATCAATCGCCAGCCAGCCCCCGGACTCCAAGGCGTTTTACAGGATGAAATTTGACCACAGAGGGACACACTGTGTCCCATAAGCATGCTCCTATGCCCATATCATGGACAAGCAAGAAATGGAAACTTGAGCCCAAGCTATTTGCTTACCACCATACTGCTCAACTTCTAAATGCAAGAAATCTAGACAAAGTAAGTCTAAAATAATAGGGGGGACAATGGACAAAAAATAGGGTTATATTTTAAATATTGTTCTTATAAACTGAGAAACTTGCTTGCTAGAATAACAGAATTTGTGTTAGCATACATTTTCTGAAGGACTTTAAGCAAGAAATTCAAATATATGTAATTATTTAGTGAGATCAGTCCTTAGTGATTTGCCAGAAAACCACACGTTTTATGAGGAACAGACATAAATATATTATTACCACCTGTTCATTTTTTTTCTGGACTATCCAGAAATCAAACTGATTATCCAGTAGTCTGGAAAACACTGTATAAACTCCAGTTTTCTGCTTCAATAAAAGAAGTAGACTATCAGAGTTTGTTAAATCTTTGGATTCACTATGCTTTTTTACAGAAAAGCATAGTAAATAGGCAGAAAGAAGGCACCAGGAATGTAAAAAGAGAGTAAGAGAGTGTTCCCTATCAGGTGACATCACAATGATGTCATGAAATGGGCAGAGAGTGGGCAGATGAAAGGTGAAAATGGGAGGGTTACGGCCAGCATGAGGAGTTTGGTCTTGGTCTGGCGGGCAAACTCAAAGACCACCCCAGGTGGCATGAACTCTAGTTACGCCACTGACTTTGATCATGGATAGTAATATATATATATTTATATATATATATATATATATATATATATATATATATATATATATATATATATATATATATATATATATATATATATATATACACACACACTATATGTTCTATGAGTGAGTTTCAGTTATCATTGCTACACAAGGAAGGCATATAAGCAGATAATCAAACAGCAGAGAATACTGGTATTTGTCATGGTCCTAATAAATCAACACAGACAGCCAAAGACATTTGATGACCTTTATTGTAATGAAAATGAATAACAAACATCAAACTTTAATTGCCATACAAATTCAACATTGCAACAAATAGGATAGTAAACATAAAGGCAGGGCACCCGTTCACCCTTGGATAAGCAGCATCCCCCACTTGCTCACTTATCATAGTAATCATGAAGGCAGCATCCCCGCTCACCTTAATATCATCATTTCCATAATTCCATTCCAAGTCATCCACCATCAATTGCAAATATCCTACTGAGGGGGACAGAAGAGGGTCAAGCCTGACCCTCTTCTCTACCCCTCAAGCCACACCAAACGGGCTGGCTGAGAGGGCAACAAGACCACACCAAAATGTGCTTACTCATACCAGTTTCCCCTACAAAACCTCCTAAGACCCACCCCTATGCCTTACCTCACTTCCTCTTCCAGCTCCCAACTTAATTAACTGTTTCCTACCCACTCCCTACCCTCACTACCTAACCTACCTATCTTCCTACATCCAGCTCCACCCCCCACTCTATTCATACCATGGTCGTCCCTTATTAAATTCATCTGTTCCAAACTTCACTTGTCACAGTCCTAATAAATCGACATAGACAACCAAAGACATTTGACGACCTTTATTGTAATGAAAATGAATAACAAACATCAAACTTTAATAAGCCATACAAATTCAACATTGCAACAAATAGGATAGTAAACATAAGGGCAGTGCACCCACTCACTGTTGGATAAGCAGTGTTCCCCACTTGCTCACTTATCATAATAATCATGAAGGCAGCATCCCTGCTCACCTTAATATCATCAATTCCATAATTCCATTCCAAGTCATTCACCATCAATTCCAAATATCCTACTGAGGGGGACAGAAGAGGGTCAAGCCTGACTCTCTTCTCCACCCACCAGCCCAAAGGGCTGTTCCCCCTCAGACCATACCACTTTTCAATAGATCCTCCACCTTCATGCCCAGGTTAAGATTAAATAAATCAAGCCCAAGTTCATTGAGATGAACTCCATCTGACCTATACCATACAGGGTCCCTGCTCTCAAACTCCACATGCCGTATCATATGCACCCCAATGTCCTTCAAACATTTCAACAACATAAAATTAACATACCACCAAGCCCTCTCCTCCACCACAAAATTCCTTGCCTCTCTTCACACCAACCAGGGAATAATCTCATACCATATCAAAACCAAAGACAAATACATCCTCCTCAATGCTAACACATCCTCACAAATGTGATGCATCAACTGCCTTTTCGGAACCTTACCTAAATCATTCCCCCCTAAATGAATCAACAACTGCGGCAGCCCCCATTGATTCTGTAACCCAATAAATACCTGCAATATCCTGCTCCACATTAACCCTCTAACACCATGCCAGATGACCTTCCATCCAAAATTGTCCAGCCCCAAATTCATTCCGTTGCGTCTAATTGCTGCACGCCTAGTTGCCCAAAAGACATAAGAATGCCCCAAGATGATAATCCTTCTGCTACCTAAGAAAAAAAAACCCTGTAAACAAATCCTACCACAAAGATGCTTAATATAAGAAAAAAATGCATTGGAAGACCACCTTCCCACCTTCTTGATGACTTCTATAGAACTTTCTTCCTTTGCTAAGTCCGATGCCCTACCCATCCTAAAAGAATGAGAAGAAAACTTATCCCCTTCTAAACCAGCACTACAAAGAGCTCTCCTCATAATCAAATTCAGTTGCTCACCCATCAAGCCTTTACCACCTACTGAAGTAAAAAACAAACCTTGCACTCTACCCCTCCGGACCACCCACAATCTCTTCCCCTACACCACAGGACATCTCCAAATTACCTCAGTCAGTTTCAATACCATCAGGGCCCCACATCCCTCCTGATCTGTCTTTGAAGACCGCACCCAAATGTGCACCTTCCTAGGTAACATCAACACATCCTCCCATAGTAACGAACCCAATAACTCAGACACTCTAAATGCCCCACAATACATCCACACACAGACCGTGCACCACACCACATACTCCTCCAAGGATCCACACACCTTACCTAAACCAGTAGCAACATGCTTAAGATCTCCTTCATCACCGGCTATCTCCTATTTATGACCTCACCTTCAACTCTGCCGCAATCCTTTAATACTCGAGTCACCACCCAGGACCTAGTCCAGTCCTGCAATCCGGCCAAACGAGTAAAAGCAGCAATGGCTGCCAACACCAGCCTCACTGTCCTAGCCACCCTTCCCTGTTCCCTCAACATGGTCAAGTAACGCAACAACAAAACCTCTGACTACACACTCCTCATCCGGTAACTGCCTCAAGAACTGGTCAAAATGAAATATAGCCCTACCGTAAGGTCTTCTCATAGACACTGCCCATGACTGCTGCACCATCCTGCCAATTACTATGGACCAATCTGCCAAATGTCCTCTGGGATGATTGCCGGATGCAATGCCACTGTTGAGGCCACCTGCTGAAACCTGCAAAACTGAAAACGAGACAAGTTATCAGCTATCCCATTCTTAACCCCAGGCACATGCAATGCTGTGAAGTAAAAGTTAATCATCAAACTCTGCAATACCAGTTTCCTGAGAACAAGTAACAAATGAGGAGATTTAGCCATCTTAACCTGCAACATCCTCACCACTACTGTATTGACCGAATAAAAACCACCCTCCTACCTTTTAAGCAATGCTGCCAAACCACCAAAGCTGCCCAAATAGGCATCAATTCCAAAAAGGCGACATCCTGTTTCCACTTTTCTGACCAATGCTCCGGCCAAGGGGCCAAAAACCATTGACCTGCAAAGTAAGCTCCCATGCCCAGACCCCCAGCTGCATCAGTAAACAACTGTATCTCCCATTGCTCTACCTAATCTGACTGCTAGAATGAAATCTCATTAAGCTGTTCCAAAAATGTCATCCACAACTCTAAATCCTCTCACACTAACTTAGTAACCCGCACTCTGTGGTGCTTACTCCTCCATCATTTCAATAGAAATGTTACAGACCAGCAAAATGTGCACCCCAGATGCACAGCCCTACAAGTGAACTTCATCAAACCCTACAATTCCATAGCCTCTAGCACCCGAACCTTGGACTTGGACTTCACCCCACAGATTTTCTCCTGCAGCCAAACCAACTTGTCCTGCGGTAAACAAAACAGATCTTGTCCTGCATCTACTGTCAAGCCCAAAAAAATCCAACACCTTCACAGGGCCCTCTAACTTGTGCTTAGCCAAAGGAACTCCAAGGGACTCACACATCCCCACAAACTCATGCAAAGCTGCCTGCCCCTTATCCTGGCCATCACCCACCAACAAAATATCATCTAAATAGTGAACTGCTTGCTGATGCCCCACCCTCTGCTGCCAAATCCAATGGAGTGCTGAACTAAACTTTTCAAATGTGGAACCCGCCATTGCACATCCCATAGGCATGGCAGTGTCAAAATAAATGTTTCCCCAACCACCATGCCTAACAAAGGCCAAACCTCCTGCCACACTGGCAATAAATGAAAAACTGACTCAATATCTACTTCAACTTTTAGCTTTTAGCTCCCATGCCCAGAACCCCAGCTGCATCAGAAAACAACCGTATCTCCCATTACTCTACCCAATCCAACTGCCAGAATGAAATCCCATTAAACTGTTCCAAAAAGTTCATCCACAACTGTAAATCCTCTCGCACTAGCTTAATAACCTGCACTCTGTGGTACTTACTCCTCCATCCTTTCAAAAGAAATGCTACAGACCAGCAAAATGTGCACCCCGGATGCACAGCCCTACAAGTGAAATTCATCAAACCCAACAATTCCATAGCTTCTAACACCTGAACCTTGGACTTGGACTTCACCCCACATATTTTCTACTGCAACCAAACCAACTTGTCCTGTGGTAAACAAAACAGACCTTGTCCTGCATCTACTGTCAAGCCAAAAATATCCAACACCTTTACAGAGCCCTCTAACTTGTGCTTAGCCAAAGGAATGCCAAGGGACTCACACATCCCCACAAACTCACGCAAAGCTGCCTGCGCCTTATCCCGGCCATCACCCACCAACAAAAAAATCATCTAAATAGTGAACTGCTTGCTGATTCTCCACCCTCTGCTGCCAAATCCAATGGAGTGCTGAACTAAACTTTTCAAATATGGAACACGCCACTGCACATCCCATAGGCATGGCAGTGTCAAAATAAAATTTTTCCCCAACCACCATGCCCAACAAAGGCCAATCCTCCTCCCGCACCAGCAACAAATGAAAAGCTGACTCAATATCTACGTTAACTAACCAAGGATCCTCAAAAGTCCTGATAATTTGGACCGCATCATCCAATGATGAATATGTGACGTTAACCTCTGCACTGGGTATGAAGTCATTCACAGACTTACCCCCAGGGTATGACAAATGATGAATCAAACAAAATTCACCTTGCTTTTTTCTTAAGAACCAAACTGAATGGTGACAATTTAAAGTTAGAAAATGGAGGACAACTAAATGGACACAGCAATCTCCATGCCTGACACTCCTTGTCAATCAACTCCTGCAAAACCCCCTACCTCCACTTTACAGACTTCAAGTTTTTTTTCCCACCATACCATCCCCCACCAACGTAGACTTAATTGAAAACCCCCTTGAAAAACCCTCAATCAATTCCCCTGCCACACTTGGCAGCAGATAATGGGTCAGGAACAACTCCAAAATCTGGACCTTAATAGGGGAATGAGTCCCCTGATCGCCCCCTAACTCCACAAAAGGACCCCCCTTTGACCTCAAAAAATACCTCAGCCTCGCCCACCTATGCATGCCAGGCAAGAACCAACCCAGCCTCTAGGACCAGCAGAATAAGATGTCTGCCCCTAGCAGGGCCCCTGCCCCCCTCACATAATGTAACAGCATGAGCTCCATACACCTACAGCAAATATGGAAAAAATTACAACCTACCCAAGAACACTTCCCTGTATCAAACGCCCAACATATCCCAACCCCCTGATGGCTGAGCCAATCTACTACTCCCTGCATTCGTGTCCATCATGGTAGAAAGCCAAATGTCTGAGTGTCTAATCCCCCACTGCATGGATTTATCCACCGCTTTCCGCTTATGAAACTTCTGATCATACCAAAACCATGCATAGCCTGGCCGCAGCCTCTGTGCTTCCCTAATAGACAAAAAATAGGCCAGAAGAGGAAGAGCCAGTGAAGTATCCCTCTCCAACCAAACTGCCACGTAGTATATAAAACCAAGGACCCAGTTATCCCATTACCTGGGCTGAAACCTACCTACCCTTCTGTGACCTATGGCCGCCAGTGCCGCTAAAAAGTCCTTCCCGTTTGCCAACTCTGCCTCCATCCACCGTTGATCCCCATCAGCATCAAGAAATTTGAAAATATCAATGAATTTCCCTTTCAAATCTTCTCCTTCACCACCAAAGATATGTGGGAGTCAAAACAATGGGAGCCCCTTCCTGACGTAAGGCCTGCGTCACCAACCAATCCCCTGGTGGTGACCCAAAATCAGACCCCATAACATCCAAGTCAGACCCCAAATCTGGATCAAGCAATGATAAGAGTATTATCAAAAACCCCTTCACAATCAACCAATGTCTCTAAACCCCTACCCGCTAGCTCACCTTGGACCACCTCACTACACTCTGGCACCCCTCCTGTAGCTGCCGCTATATCCTCACTCTCCATCAGACCTGATAAAGAATTACCTGCAGAAGATGAAGGGGCCACCAGCGGCATCCCAACCTCCATTGCCACATCCTCCGATACTGACTGTATGGCTTTCTTCACCCTAGACCCCCAGGTTGTAGCCACCGTCTGCCTCTTCCACCAAGTTTTCGGATCCTGAGCACTAGTTGATGGAACTTCAGTAGAAATGTCCTTGAAGAGTTCCTCAGCCTGCACCACAATAATGGTCCACCTCTGTCTCAACCCTTCAGCCATGATAATCTAAAGAAACAAAAGAGAAATTGTTGTTAAAACAACCCTTAAAGAAAATGTTTGCTAGCACCAACCAGTACCTGCAGACAGATAGAACACATAATTCCTAAAATCCTTATGCCTATTACCTCTTCTAAACCCTTACCCCCAACTACTTAATCCCCCCTACCTACTTTCTGTAAGTTAGCCCAGGGCCTGAAAAAAAATGGCTGTCTTGGGACTTGAACCATGCACCTCCGCATGTTAAACTGCAATCCCATGCATCTAACAGCTAGTTACTTCTACCACCTGATTCCAGTCACCCCAGATTATGCCATCTATAATCTGCTATTTATTCATTATACATATATTTATATCTATATTATATATATATATATATATATATATATATATATATATATATATATATATTATTTTTTTTGGTACTTATGCATTATCGCAAACACGTTGCAAAAGTGGTCCAACATAAACATACACCAGTTTCAGCAAATGCCTCCGTCAGTATAATCAATGTGTTTGACAGTTGATGGTGGTTGTGATTATACTGAGGAAAGCATTTGTCGAAAACGTCTGAACATAATCCTATTTAACCAGAGTTATTTTTCCTTCTGCAATTCTGGTTTTAAAAAAGAGTAACAGCCGTTACTAATCAACACCCATTGAGACTGTAAATCAGGGTACCCTTAAAACTGAGGAAACCCACATTCATACTATGCCTAGAGATGAGGGTGTTTTAACATATGTGCATCAGTCATCTGGAGTAGCATGTCAGTAAGCAATAGCTGCTTACTGTGAAGGACCCGTGAATAAGAACTACAACTGAAATACATCAAAAGTACGAAGTAAGTCACTTCTGAAATAAACTAAAAGGTTTGCACTGCAAGTCAGAAACTGATTTCACATCAGTTATATATTTGCTGCATTTCAGGTGAGTGACACGGGCACTTTGTTTAAACTAGACTTACTCTACCCCATAAAAAGATGACAGAAAGAGGGCACGAAATAAAAATTGCATTTTCTGACATGAAAGAAGCCCGTAACTGTAGTCTTAGTCATTATTTGCTAACCGCAATGTGTAACTGTGGAGCATGGAAGGTGCCAGTTATACAAACAATGGGCTGGCGAGAAAGCATGGTTGCGATAATATGTAAATACCATATTTTTCATATATACTAAATACTATCTATAATACACCCCAAACCCTGCCTACCTAACGAACCTAGCCTGCTCCCCTGCCTACCCATACAGACTAGCTATCTCACATGTATACTCTTCTGCTGCTTTTCCTATTTTTTTTTTTTATAATAAAGAAGGCAATCAGTGATTGCCGACACTACAGCACACTATCCGCTCAACTGAGGAAAGCCACTGTGGCCCAGAAACCACTAACCACCAGGGATAAAGCATCCAAAGACACCAGAACACTCCCCCAAGACTCAGGGACATACCACTAGCCACCGGGGAACAAAATCATCATGCAAATCTCTCAAAGCCGCGACTAGACACCAGGTAAAGAAAACCAAATGGAACCATCTGAAAAAAACTCTCAAAGCTACCACTAACTACCAGGGAACCGAAACCATCCCCACAAACCTCACAAAGCAACCACGAGACACCAGAGAACTGAATCATCCACACAAACCTCACAAAGCCGTCACTAGACACCAGGGAAAAAAACGAGGTCCTTGTCAGCAGAAACCACTCAGCAGAATGTCCTTAACGCAATTTTATTTATAAAAACAGCAAAGCGTTTTCACCACAGTACTCTGTGGCTTCTTCAGAGGGATTAAAATCTAAGAAGTTACGCTCCATACATATCAGGAAAATCAGGAAGTGACATCTTCCAATTTCCTGAACAAGCAGAAATTTTTTTTTAAAATGCATATATTACACAAACCCATGCCAATGCATGTCCTCTGTTACCATAGAAAATGTGTGTAATACAAATTTTTATATAAAACCATGTGTATAAAAAAAACAAATTACAACATATATTGAAAAATACATTTACACATTCTCACAAAGCAACCACGAGACACCAGAGAACTGAATCATCCACACAAACCTCACAAAGCTGTCACTAGACACCAGGGAGCCAAAATGCTTCACACAACCTCTCAAAGCCATCACTAACCACCAGGGAAACAAAACCATTCACACAAACTCCACAACACCGCCACTAGCCACCAGGGAACAGAAACCATCCACACAAACCCTACAAAGCCAACAGTAACCACTAACAAAAACCATCCGCACAAACCCCACACAGACACCGCAGCCACCAGGAACAGAAACAAACCATTACCAACCCCAACCCCCACCATCAGCACTTACCTGCTGCACTCGAGAAGGCAACCAGCAACCAAGCCAACAAACGCAAACAAGCGACAATATCCTCTACACCCCATCAAGCCAAGCCATTCTCGCTCCATGCCTGTATATATATATATATATATATATATATATATATATATATATATATATATATATTTTTTTTTTTTTCTTTTATCCCCCATAGGAGACTATACTAGTGCTACTGCGCATGCGCTCCCGGCCGCAATGAACAGTACAAGCCTGCGAATAACCACTATGCCACCAGGAACACAACCAGCCATTAAAACTGCCACAACCAAGCACAAAACCACTAGACCACCATGAAACAACTTAAAACAACAAAAGGACAAGAAAACATGACGAATAAGATGCTAAACCACCAGGGAACCCAATAAGACGAAGAAGACCTAGAAGTAGGCAAATCTGATCAAGCAATGTGAGAAATAACCACTAAACCACCATGGACACAAATACATAAATATGTCTACACTACATATCTACACAATACTGCCATATGCCTTTACATCACCCACCATAATCCACAAAAAAAATATATATATATATATATATATATATATATATATATATATATATATATATATATATATATATATATAAATAACCCATACTGTACTCACCTCACTGACTAGCACTACCCAAGGCCTACCTTACTAACACCTCAGGTCGTCAGGACGTGATCCTGCTTCAGCAAGACCACACCAAAATGTGCTTATTCATACCAGTTTCTCCTACAAAACCCCCTAAGACCCACCCTTACACCTTACCTCACTTCCTCTCCCAGCTCCCAACTTAATTAGCTCTTTCCTACCCACTCCCTACCCTCACTACCTAACCTACCTATCTTCCTACATCCAGCCCCCCCCCCTATTCATACCAAGGTCATCCTGTGACAAATTTGTCTGTTCCAAACTTCACTAATATCACACAAATGGGGCACTAAGCAGAAAATGACAACCAAAATTGAACAGAAGCATAATACACATATCATCATCCATGAGGCCTAAACTAACACAGATTCCTGGCTGCCCATTGCAGTGTAGCATATTATAAGAAACATCGGCGGGAAAACAATGTTGGCCACAATCCACATTACCATGACATATTGACCCACAGAGCTCCACATTACATGTAAGAAGCATAAGCTAACCACTAAACCCACAAGCATTAATTAGTATACAAAAGAAAGACACACTGCCATATGCCACTGCTATAAGGCTTCAGTGTTATGTATCATAAACCTATATGCAAAAGTATAAAGGTCGCTTAGAGTTCTTTGGGTCAGTGCACTCTAATGTATTGCTCTTAAAATGTTTTCAGGTCTACCTTCTAAATGATAGCCATGTTTTTGACTCCATGAAGCAAATTGAGGTTCACTGAATTGTACGTATCAAAGGTAGTTGTAAAATGCTACAATACCTTCTCCAATAACAGTGGCAGACAATGTACAGAGGCTGTCGTCCATGAACCCTAGAGTCGATCCTTTCTTGCCCATAGTACTTCATTAACACTGGATAGACTGCCTAACACAGGCAGCAAGTGTATAATACTGTATGCACAGGCATGGTATTTTCCTCTCTGATGTAATAATAATGGTTTGTTTGGAAGTAATGCAATCAAAATAAATTGCACAGTTGCACTGGTGCTTCAGTGGTAAGACAGCCTTGACAGCAGATGCACACTTAAAACCTCAGAGAAACAAGCAGTGTGGACATATCATATAGGATAGTACCTACATGTTCTATGTTTCTGCACAAGGACAGCAAAGCAGTTCAAGTCAATATATCACACTTTGTATTCATGTGATACATAGCAATAGTGCACACTACTATGCTGATAAATGCTCTTGACAGTTTATTGTGCAACTGGATTAAGTTTCCAAACCTTTCCTTAACTTCTGTAACACTACCCTTTTTGAAAGTTGTTCTGTGCAAGTTTAATTGTGTTATGAACAACTAATACACTAGTGCCTTATATCCAGACTATAGTTTGCTTATTGCTCCTCTGTTTCATCAGACTGACATTGAAGAAAGACTTTGCAGTTAGTTATCCCCAGCATGTAATTTCAACAGTCATGGACAGTGATACACAGTTAGTGAAAGAAAACTCTATGCATGTGTATCCATGGGGAAAAAATGCAATTGGTTAGGAAGGTGCACAAACTGTCTTAGAATTCAGGAATCTGGTGGCAAAAACAAAAATGGTTATTTTATGATTCTGATTTTTTGACATTCACATACATAAGTCTTATCAGCCTGATACATTGTTCAAACCCAAAGAATGTTTAGAACACTCAGATGATGCAGGACTGAAAAAAATCGACGTTTATCCAATTATCCAAATTCATTTTAAATGTGTACTGTAGATGACGCCAGTATTAATAAACCAAACTTATTCCAAATTAATGGAATGCACTGTGAAATGAAATACTTTTTTGTGTTAATCCTGAAACGTTTGAAACTATACTTCAGAATAATTCACATAAAACAGACAGATACAGTAAACATTTACAAACTGAGTGATATCCTCAAAGCTTCATTGTGCAGTGCTTTGTATGCCAGGATCAGAGTTCCATGAAAATACTTGTAGTTTGAGGAAAAATGTTTAATGTTTACACCTTTCCATGTATGATAAGTTATGCATTGATGCTATTTTCTTAGTAAAACTTTGTTGGACTTAGTCCAAGCATGTGAGTTGTCTTTTTGCACTGATATAAAATGAATTGCTAAATTCAAATATTGGGCCTATGCATATCATAAAGAGATTATGCATACAATCAGATCTCTAGTAAAAAAAGTATTCAACAACAGGTTCACTTGCTTCATTGCTTTATTAATTAAAATGCCAAAAATGGATAGAGAATGACAAGTTATTAGCTATAACAGTTCCCAGATCTCTATATTGTGACACACTTTAGCTTCAAGTATTGTACCGTCCATTGTTATTGGTTTAGTTATAGAAGGATTACTAAAAAACTTTACATTACTTTTAGCTGTACTAAATTTGATATTGTGTCTGACTACCCACTGACAATGAGAGTGAGATAATTATTTATTACTTCAAAGTCTTGTTCACTGCAAATAACAAAGCTGATCTTACAGTCATCGGTGTATTTCATCAGCCAGCATGACTTATTGTTGAGTATGGAGGTGAAAACCAAAATGAATAGCACTTTGCCAAGAACTGACTTGTGTGGTATGCAACAGTGTATGACAAATTCAGATAAACAACCTTGAATCATGACAGAATGAATCCTGCCAGGCAGTCAGTGCATGATCTAGCAAATCAAATACTGGTTGTATTTAAACTTTGCTAGAGAATTATATATTGATATATGAGACAGACAGTCAAGTGATTTTGCTACACATAATTATTGCTTTGCTATACATAATTATTTCTGTAGCAGTTCATGCAGCCTGCATTGACATGTCATGTTCATAGAAATTCCAATTTACCATCTTCTCTATGCACTATATTGATGACAATTAAATATTTATCTATGATCATAATAGCTTTAATCCATCTACTACAAAAGGTACAAATGTCTGGCTGTTGCAGAGAACACACACTGCTAGTCCTCTTGAATTGGTCATTAGTATCATTTGTTGCCCTTTTCTTCTCCCATGATGGTATCCTTCAGGCTAAACTATGCAGATTATAATAAATTGTATTGGTAAGGATCCACCCCAGCTGACCTTCACATTTCAATCTACCAGTTTGTAAAATGTTCTTCTTGAAGTATTAGGTTTCCTTCTTTATGCATCTGGAAGTTATATGTTATATCTTCCCTTCATTTCATGTATTACACAAATTTTCAATCAGAGCAAAGTTGCTGTTATTAATAAAGTCTTATGAATGATTTTATTATAAACAGATTCCTTCTAGTCTACTCCTGTACTGACCATGCAGACAATAGAATCACAATAGTTTAATAGCTGTGACACAACAATGGTGACCTATTATGGGGGTTAGCTTACCATGTACCCTCTCATAGTGTGAGGACAATAGCTGGTATGTCTTTGTGCATAACTGTCTGATTTTCAGTGTATGTATGTATGTATGTATGTATGTTAGTATATGTGCAGGAGACACATATGTACCTGCTCCTTGTCATGCAGCTAATGTGACATATGTTATGGACTGTGAGTTGCAGCTATTTTTCTTGTTTCTCTTGTCATACTTTTCAATCTGCCCTTTCTTTTTCACCATGAACAGAGCATGAAAATACAGAGGCAGGAGGGGCTTCTGGCCAGCCATGGTTAATATCACTCAGTACTGAAGAAGTGCTTTAAATCTTTCAGTCTAGTGGAAGGATTGATTTACCTATGGCAAACAATTTTGGCTCCTCACTGTAGAACCAGATGATGGACTTGCTCAGCAGGGACCTCTTCCACATACTGCCTGTGCTGAAGCTGCTGTTATGAAGCATGGAGGTGATAAGGCTGGGTGTACCTCAGTAGAGGGAGATCCCTGCCTAACATTGGCAGGTAGCTTATACCCATAGCCTGATATGGCTCAACTGCAGGTGGAGCAGGTGATGTAGGCTGCAGTGGGAGACCAAAGTGAGCAGGTATATGGTTTAGATAGAAGCCTCCTGGAAGAGATAACAAATTAATTCCCTCAACTATTCCCTACCATCAAACTACCAGGAGAGAGTGATCCATCAGCTAATTAACCCGATAGTGTCCCTCGGGGCTGGGTGGAAGATAGCACACTGCTGCTTATACCCCTATCTCAGCCACATCTTCCCTTTCCCCTTATACTATTCCCCATGCCCTGTGCATTGTCCAACCCTCCCAATCATTATTTGCCTACCCTCTGTTTTTCTCTATCCTTCATGTGTCTCCTCATTCTAGTGTATGTATATTCACCCCTGTTTATACTACTCCATGCGTGTCTGTCTGCCCTTGCAATCTGCCTTACCCCACTCTTTTCTACTCTGCTTTGCCATTAACCCTTCTCTTCTTCCCTTGTCTCTGTATAAAGAAAACACGGGGCTATAAAGTTACACTGCCCCTCCTTTCTGCATACACCTGTTTTCTGACTTTGTGTTGGATGGACACTGTTCTTAATGTCTTCACTATTTTCTTACTTTCCTATGTACCTGTTTGCTCCCTTTTTATGAGCAACTGGTAGGAGTCCAAAAGCATAACAGCTGCAAAATAGCTATGGCTACATAGTTTTCTGAGGTGCATTGTGCCATGCTGCCATGGCATGTGCTAGCACATTCAGCCTATCTGCTATGCTTATTGCTTTATATTTTTGGATATATTGGTCTGTGAACTCACATTTTTGGTTCTTGTGAGACTGCATACTGCGGCACTGGCTTCAGCCACTCTATAGATAGCATCTTGTGCTTCTGGTTATGAGTTTCATTGCACATCTAGGTTCACCTGTATAGTTGCTACCCTGCTCATTTAATTAGCCTGAAGTGCAGCTGGCTGTATTTATATACTGAATGTTTCACTTTGGATATGTGTCCCTATGTCAGTGCACAGTGCTTGCTGGTTAGCTTAGTATTTCCCAGAAGTGCAGCTCATTTCTCTGAATCCCGACACATATCCCCAAGTCCCGCATATTATCATCTGCTTCTCCCATATTAACATCTGTCTTGCCCCTTGTGGCCACACCATTGTGTTTATTTCTAAAATTATACTAGATGACCATACTGGAATACTCATGCTGCAATGTACACCTCTTCTCCTCCACTCTTTACTATGTTAAAAATCTTTCCTGTAACATTTAATCCTGGGTTTTGTGAATCTACACAATTGACAGCTGTCCTTATGAAAAGTTAACACTTCCCACATCTCAGAAACATCTCTGCAAAAAAGATAGCTTCTTTAGATTAGAACACTGTCTTACCATGCATTGATTTCAGTTTAACTAGCACTCCCTTCATTAACATTTAAGTGTCTAAATTATAGCTCAAACAAAATGATTCCAAATGCAAATGCAAGAAGATTAAGACAATAAAAGGAAAATAGCTCTGCAAATGTTAAACAAGAAAACAAAATCCCAAAAATAAAAGCCAGAGGCAAAACATGGCAATGCAGGAAAACCAAAAGCAGCTTACGTCTGCACATTCAATGCTTAATGAAAGATACAGACTGTGACTCATAGAAAATCATACATATGCACAGCACTAACATTTGAGAAGGTCACTGCATGAAGCACTGCAAAGCTCATTAGAGCTGCATCAGTCAAGGAATAATCCATGCATGCTGAACAAATTACCAGATAAGAAAAAGAAAAGCTGCAACAGTAATGGCATAAATAACGCTGTGCTATCATGAAGCAAGAGCAGCACTACAATAGAGTGCATGGCCTCATGAAGGGCATAAAGCATGCTCTTATGCCTGAGTCAGTGCATGCCCTTGCACACAGTGCAGTGACATATAGACACAATTTGTGGCTAACTACCACACGTAGGTAGTATAGCTGACAACAGTGACTAATAGGTAGATAAATGTGGGTGTGAACAGCAACGTGGCCACCCTGCTTGTTCTCTGAATAGAGAGACAATGTACCATATAAAAAAGAAGGAAGAGAAGAACAGCAAGCAGAGGTAAACAAAGAAGGGTAACCATGGGAGATGAATGGTGAGGGGAGGGTTATCTGTTGTAGGAATGAGTACCTTTTGTAATTTCCACCAAAGAAGTGTAGGAGGGGAATGTAGTGATAGATGGGTATGGGTGGGAAAGATGAAGAAAGGTAGGTAGTAGGGGCAGACAGACAAATATGGATCATAGATGTAAAAACTGACATTGCTGATATACACACAAAAGGTGGAAAGAACAGTAAATGGACACATAACTACAGAAAAGAAAAAGAGATATGAGACACAGACCACACTGGTTGATTGCCAGAACAGCCCAGATGGCTTGAAAACCAGGCAACACACACTTAAGTGACTGAAGTTATGAACTGTTTGCTTCTTTGCAGATCTAATTTTTGTGGCCTACCAGGATAATAATTTCAGTAATCATGTCAGAAAGCACTTTATATTGCAAAAGAGAACATCTAGTTGCTGGCACACCTTGGATGAGACTAGACACTGCAACTGATGTTAGGATACCAGCTGAGACACCTCAAGTACACCTTCAGTAAAGGAGCCTTCACCCCTCCTGAGATGATGGCACACAGGACACCAGTGATCACTATATGGCACCTCCTGTGGGGTACCACTGTCACCTAAATAAGAGGTAGATCTGGAATATGCTGGCAATGCAACATCAGACAAAGTGGTTTGTTGAGACTGATGTGAGACCAGCCGCTCTCTCTCCTTTTACAAATGGACAGGGTGACACAATGGGAAAATTATTTCATAAACACGATACAAATACAATTGCTTTTATACAGACATCCACTTTCTTAAAGAGGTCATTATAGGGGTGCAAGCAGACCTTAAAATCCCTGTCCAGGAAGAACAGAAACAAAAACTGCTGTCCTTGGCAAAGCACGAAGGATCCCTGCTACTACTACATGCTGAACCAGCCATGGCCCTTTGGTAGGTCTACTAGAGGAGAGACATCATACATCCATTTGTATGAATGCATATTTGTAAAGTAAATTTCATTCAGCAGAACACCACACCATGGCACTTGAGCAAACTGTTGCATGCACCAGTACACTGGTTGCAGGTTTCCATAATAAAACTGTGTGCATATCTAGTGCCAAAATATTTATGGCTAGTGCAGTGCACACAGACTGTAATTCACATATAGTGACACTATCTGCATTCACCAGCTATCTACTGTTACCCTGGGCAGTGTCCATAATGGCACCCCCCCAAACCAAAATTGATGAGCCAATGGCACTCATCTCAGCCCAAAGTAGATGAGCCAAAAAAATCCTCTGAAGTTGAGGAGTCGAAAACCAAAGAGAAAAAAGTCTTCTTTTTGCTGTAGCAAGCGAGCTTATATTAGCTCCTTGCTACAATGACTAATAGTCTTTTAAGCAGTTATTATATCAGCTGAAAATGAATGCTATAAGGCCCTGGTGCCTCATTATTAACTCAGCTGTGCTGCTGATTTCACCCCCCGTCAGCTTGTACTCAGCACATTCACCCCCTTTACCATGCCCTATCTGCAGATATAAGTCACCTCTACCATCTTGCTCAATACTGCTTCCAACTGTACAATTAAGGAACAAAGGGGTTTGAGTAAAGACTGTACACTTGGAGCACTACAGAATTAAGGAAGGAGCCTTGCCTTGTGAAGTACCTCTTCCACAGCCATAAACCCTGTGGTGGCTTTTAGGGAGTGTGAGGCACATGTCTTCTTCTATATAACAGTGGGAGCCCACACACTGGCATGGCAGAGTACTTTCTGGCTGTGGGCTGAGAGATTAAAGATGTGAAAACTGGATAATGTGTAGATTACATACCATAAGGGGTTTGGGATTCGAGGTCCATATGCAGTGACATGCGTGCTGTATCAAATGAGGAGCTGTTAACCACATTCATAAAGGGAGGAAGATCATAGTGATACTCATGTGCACATCACAGTGTAGCATACAGAGCAACTGACTGACATGATTTTCTCTCAGGTGTACAGGTACCAGCATGACCATCCAAGAAAGGCAATCCTAGCAAAGTTTACTAACCAGAGGGAAAAACTGCTGCTACAAGTCATCCACACAGATGACATGTGCCTCCTGATCAAAGCTACTGCAGAGAAGTAATATTAGGACCAGAGCTGACATGGACTGATGCAGGGTATGCTTGTTGTGGGTGGCCATAGTAGATCCCAACAGCAACTGGGCTGAGAAGATACTGACAAGATACCATGTCCAAAGTAGAAAACACAGGACATTGTGACAGACAAGCCTACTACAGGGAGTGTCCCACAAACCCAGAAGCAGATGACTGTGGTTAAAGAGTTTCTGCTGCCACTCACCCAGCAGAAAATCAGCTCCTCATTCCTGTGAGTGGCTTGCATATAGGAATAGGCCTGGCATCAACCACTTGGCATTAGCAGGGGAAGCACTGGTTTAGTAAAGCCCATTGCAGTATACTTAAGAACAACACATCACTGTTTGACTGAAGAGAGAGACTAACCAAGGCCCAGCTGAATTACCTGCCATTTTGTAAATGTAACATCCTACATGATATGGTATAACTTCCAATATACTGTATAGCATTATTTATATTTTTACCAATATGCATGCCACAGGGGAACACAGAGGCATATGACTGTGCGGGTTGGAAATTATGTCATGTGTGTTCATCTTTTTACAGGGTCAACTAGTGAAGGATATCATATGGCTAAGGTCAGCAGGACATCTCTGATTGATGATGATACCAAGTGAGTCACACAGTCCAGTGACACAGTAATATTGTCTGCAACACTACAGGGGGAGGGGTCCTTACATCCTCCATTACAGAGGTCCGGTAGAGGTACTAGCCAAGCAGTCTGTCTTGCCAATTCATGGCAGATATACTGTATCTGAGAGCAAAACAAGGCCTTCACCTGTGTCCCAGACCCACACATCTGACATGCTCACTGCCTCTATGGTGGGCATTCCAACCATAATACTATGCAGGGGTTACAGCACTATCCTTACTTCAGGACTGTCCCTGATATGTCTATGACACTCAGTATCAAACAGAGGATGTGCCGTTCAATGATTCAGGCACAGACAGATTCCATGTGCAACATTGTGAAGATGCTGAATGGACTTCATGAATTGTGAGAGGACATCCACCCAATTCACAGTGACCCAGTTTAGGTACAGGGAGCACACACACACTGTTCCTCAGATCATTGATAGCAAATTTTACCTCCGTAAGTCTATCCATAAGACATATCACAAATGGATGAACTATGACACTATTGGTGGCTCCATATGTAAAGTGGTCAGGCACAGATCTACTCATGTCAGACTACACAGACTGTTGCTGAAATGGCATTAATGTCACCTGCAGGTATATGGCCTGTAACCCCAGGTTATGGGCATAATTCAGATCATGGATAGTGTTACTCCCCAGGTTCAACATGTGAGATGTCTCATCAGGATGCATGCACATGGTAATGTAATTCTACCCTCTTCCCTGCATGCACCAGATTTGACCATTATACTACAAGCCAACACAGTGGACATCAACAAGGCTCATGTCATGGCAGCCCAATTCCACCACTGAAGTATGTAATCCCTGACTCCTCACATGCTCCCAGATTATGTAGCTACTATGTTCACCTCCTGTGACCCACGTAAATGCTGCAGTATTGCAGTCACCTGTCACTTTGTCCCCCCCTCCCACGAACCTGTGCAATTGAAGGTGACTGCACCCTGCCAACCCCATCCTATGTGAGTATGGTGATGTCTGATGCAGAGCATGGACAGTCCATGAGTCTGTTTTGTCTGTCATGACCCATAGTTGTGGATCAGATGCAGAATCCTTGCTAGTGTTGCAATGTATTGAGACCACTTATGTGTTGGCTGTGGTTCTGCTTTTTCATGTTCCTGCCCTGACTCTCCATCCTTTCCTTCTACTGCTAAGACAGGTATAGAGGGCCATAACAAGATGCAGTACTGTGTTGTGGAGCAGGGTATACACAAAGAAATATCTTGTTGTACTATCCAGACAATATTGCAGTGCCTCTGCTGAGGTGCCTAAACATTGGAAGAGCACTTTCAGGAGTGCAAAAACCCACTCCACTATGTTTTGAGCTTCTGCATTCTCTGTATTTTAGGCTATTTCTTGCATAGACTGAGGGGTCAATAATATGGGTATTAGGGCAAGCCTGGCATCATCTACAGCTCACATAAAATTGCCTATTTTATGTGACCATCTCCCAGAACATATGGTACCATGTGTATAGGCCTGTCTAGTGGCCATGTGGGTGTACCACTAATCTGGTGACCCTATAAGAAGTCCCTTCAGAGGAACCATTGGTACAGACTGAACTTGTAGGAATTTCAGTGGACATTACAGACCTCCTGACAGTTAATGAAATGGAAACCATTAGTCTTGATGCAAAACAGATCTTCTCGGTCCAGTGAAGCCTTAATATCAACATGGGTGCAATCTATGTTCCCCCAGGATCTCAGATAAAAGAGCTATGTCATGGAAGGCCTGCATGATGTTTTTTTTCCCTTTTTTGCTGTCCTGAGGAGCTAGATATGATGCTCTACACGTTGTAGCATATTGGCAAAAAACTGGTTTTAGGATTTGTGAGGCCAATGTCTGTGTTACACCTAATGTGTCCCTCACAGAGCACTGAAAGGTCCCACTAGCAAAGATGGTTAATGATGCAAATATCTTTGTGTCCACAGGAATGCGAACACACTATGTGTCCCTCAATTCTACTTGTAGTCCTTACAGCAGAATCGTAACTAGGGTGGGACAAAGGGGACATATACGCAAGCACAAGTTGTCAGATGTATGATTGGCAGGTGTCAGGGCTGCAGATGTGCAGTACTGGCACTGATTTATGAAACTGTGACTTCAAAAATGAATGTTGATATTGCATTCATGGTTCAGCTAAAGTACTGAAATGTTGCAGGAGCATCTTTTTTTCTTTTTTATTTCTCCTCAACTTTGAATTGAGGGGGTGCAAATTTGGTGATCCGTATAAGTAAGCTATGGTCCTGCCTTATCGTATCCCTATCCAGTCAGAAATGGTTGACAATCTATTGATCTGTCAGTTGATGGTATGTGAGGTGCTGTCTGTACCACTAGCATGGATGGCTGTAATGTGCCACATGGTCATCACTGGCTCTGACAGCAGCTCCCAACATATGCTGCTGCTGTGTTACTAAACCTGCTGTTCCTCTTATGATGTCTGTCAAGTACATCATGAATTTTAGCACTCAAAATGGACAAAAGACAAGCCACAAAGTCACCTTTTTATACATCTGTGAATCAGTCCACCATTTTTCATTCTTTCTTTGCATATTCCATGCAGCTCATTTGCGTGACATTCATCATTTTCACGTCATTATGTACTCCTTGACACGCACTGCATACTGCACTATTTTGGTGATTGTGCAGCCAGTTTAACTGCATCTTAGACTCATCTGCACTATGCATATGACTTTGTGTGCTAATTTGTGCTGAGTATTGCACTGTTTATGAATCCCAGCCATAATTATATGTAGAATGAAAAGACCAAACAAAATCAAGCTCAAAACTTCTTAGTAACCACACACAATCTGAGCTTGAAACCGAAAACATAACAAGAATAGATCCATTATACGCATCAGTTAAGTGACATGCATCTTAACTTGCAGCATCCTTCATCTTTAAACAATACACCTCACCACACTGCAGTCACCCACACATATAAATATCTCCCAGTCTGTCTCTTTCAACTCTTTAGTCCTCAATTCTATTTCAAAAAGCATCATCAACAATAACAATCTTCTTATAGCTATTAGCACTATAGTTTCACTGTCTCTGATGACTAGCACTTTTATTTCCTGAATCTTGGATCCTCCTGTATGGCAAGGACCATAATGAATATTGTAAATCTACTTTTCACATCCAGCATCATGACAGAAGTTTAAAGCTCAGCACTCATACTTCCATATCCCACAATAGGCAACATGGAACTGGTCCCGTATTTGTTGTGATAACACACTGATCTGTTATAATTCTTATACTGAAAAAACAACAGACACAATGCTTAGTAGTACTAAATAACTAGCCTACATCTGCTACCTATTATGTAGATATCATAATTATCTTCTGAAGTTCTTCTAGCCTAAACACAGTGCAAATATAAGCGTCACATAACTTTTCACATTCAGTGCACAGACTGTCAGACAAGTTACTAACAGAAACAACAAACTCATCCATAACAATAACAATGTTATCTGGTATGCTAAATAGACTGGAGAGTGGGGCTGCAGCTTATTGTATAAATGCCAAAAGAAAACATCTAGTACCTGAGCATATCTTTAGACCCATCACTTTCCTGTGCACTTCACAGATGTCATCCAGTTCACATTGTCTCAACACTTCCGTCTTATGTTCCACTTCAGAAAGCCATGGATCCTTTTGTTGAAATCATCTTGCAGATCAGTGTGTGTGTATGTACCTTTAAGAAGATATCCAAGGGCTTGCATAAGTGTATAAATACTGAGCGCATGCAAGTCTGACTGCCATTTTGTAGTTAGCTGTCGAGATTTAAGCATGTATATAAGGTCTGTCTGTTAACTAGTTCATTTGAAATTTTATGATGCTGCTATCTATCCATGTGTTTCTACGTATAAAAGCATCTAAACGAAATACCACACCTGCTTGTCTTCTATGTTAGAGACAGAGAAGAGTGACATGGTGTCAGAAGCGTCATGTCAAAAAGGCATGAAGTTAGAGGCGGCATGACGAAAATTACTTAAGGCACTTGCTTGGAACTGGTGGAATATACAAGAGTGAATCATCCCTAAACTGTGCATACTTTGCAAAACAGGTCAAAAACGAATTTTAGATATTAAAACTTGCTCACCACTATTTCTTATTTTCAAAATATGACACTAGGCATACAGAACATTCTAAATGATATTTGCATGAACCAATATGTACAATACTGATAAAATATTTGAATTACTATGGAAAATGTTTGAAATAAAGTCCGAATTGCATAAAACAAATAAAATAAGGGGAAACGACCACATTTTCACAAAGCATGTATTTTCATATTAAACAAAGAAATCCAAGTTATCGGAAGTGTACAAAGTGTTCGCATGTTTGTGCAGTGTTACAGTAAAGCTATTTTGCAAAAGTACAGCCATTACAGCCACTACAGAGCATATTTTGAAAGTGCAGTATTTTGAAGAGTTTATCGTGCATTCGAATATTATCACAAGGTCACAGAACAGTTTGTTTGTATGTAGTTACAAGGGCCATTTTTGCAGTGCATTTGTATATTCTTTGTGAGCAAGGCAGATAGATTTCGAAAACCCATTACAGTTGTGTTTAACAGTAATAGTACTGAGAACTGGAGAGTGTTTGAGCCAGAGTACGACATTTTCATACAGGCTGTATTTTCTGATAAAGATGACCATGCAAAGGCATTTATTCTGCTTAATTTAGCTGGGTCAGAAGCCATAGAAAGGGAATGTTCATTTGTGTATGCACCTACTCTCTTTACAGGAGAGGGGGAACCATCATATTGTTTTACCGGCTGAGTCAAGGGAGGCCCCAGCATGCTTAAAATGTAAATTTAGAGAAATGTGTAACCCCCAGACAAATGTTACAATGGAAAGGCACTTATTCTACACAAGGGATCAAAAGCCTGTTGAAACTTTTGCAGCATATATAACTGACCTGAGAAATAAGGCTAAAATGTCCAGATTTGGTAATTTAAGGGATGAGTTGATAAAGGACAGACTTGTGTGTGGTACTAAAGATGAAGTTGTGAGAAAGATTTAGCTTTGTGACAGTCATTTAACTTTGAATAAGACCATTGAGATTTGTCATATATACGAGCTCACAGAAAAGCAAACAAATATGCTTGCAAATGAGAACCGCTCTAGAAGGCACAATGATAAAGCTCATGTTTATAGTATGCAGCACATGGGTAAAAGAAACAGGTTCAAGCACATGGCAATAATTGTAGCTCCTGCAGCACTCACTGATAAACCCCATAGCTTTCCAGCAAATTCCAGAGTTCACACTGTCTGAGTGAAACATAAGAGTGAGTCAGCAAATTCAAAGCATGGGCCCCAGCCTAGTTTCATTGCCAGCTGTCGTAATTGTGGTGGAAGTCATGAACCTAAAAGGAAACAATGTTTAGCTTTTGGTCAGCAATGCCACAAATGCAACAAAGGGAATCATTTCAAATATATATATATATATATATATATATATATTTTTTTTTAAATTAAAAGACCCACATGCTTTTATTAAAAGGGAACATTTTAAGAAACAAAAAACAAAACCATTGGGACAGATCCAAAACACTTTTAATTCTGTAGCACCTCAGTATAAGACATTCAAAGATAAACCAAAACCAGTGCTGCATATACAAACCCAAGAAGACACTTATTCAATTACACAAGTTTGTTTGTTTGTGTCTTTCGGCTTTTCCCACTTAGGGGTCGCCACAGCAGAACTCCGGTCCGCTAATGATTGGCAGTTGATTTTTACGTACAGGCTTGCCAGGCCTGATGCACAACCTTCAACGAAGGTACGCCCATTCATGCATGTCTCCACGCAGAACACGCTCTAGCTGAGAATCGAACCGGACAGTGTCTTACTGTGAGGTGACAACGCTACCGCAGCACCACCACCGTGGGTATTCAATTACACAAGTATTTAATTAAATAAAACATCTCCAATTAATCTCCCCACTTTAAGAAACTAGTTGATCAATTAGAAATCTCTGCAACCCTATTATTTATGTTGCTGGTGTGTCAGTGCTTCATGAAACAGTTAATGCAGTAGATTTAAGGGCAAAGAATAAAGTATTTTGTACTGTTCAGATAAATGGCAAACCCAGAGATCTCAAAGTTGACATAGGTTCTAAGTGCAATGTTATGTCAGCAGAAACATTTGCTAGTGTGTGTCATGGTGAAAGGCTTGATTTGGCAAGGTGTGAGAAGCTTGTTGCTTATGGAGATGAAGAAAATCAAACCAAAGGCTCAGAAGTGCTTTCATTTTACTCTGCTGGAAAAAGCTATGACTTATTATTCTATGTGGTCAAGAGGAATGTCCAGTCATTAGTGGGGCTCAGAAATAGTTTGAAAATGGGACTGCTTTCATTTAATAAGGAAGTCTACCAAGTCAGCTTAAAAGACCAATACTTTAATTTCACCCAGTGCATTTTTTCTACCTATGCTGATCTTTTCGAAGACAAACTAGGGAAACATCCAGTTGTGTACTCCATGAAGTTAGACCCAAAGGTCAGTCCAGTTATCAGGCCAGCACAACAAGTTCCAATAGCCATGCAGGACAAAGTCAAAGCCAGATTAGATAAAATGGTATGACAAGGTATAATTTGTCCAGTTGAAACTCCAACTGAATGGGTACCTTCCATGCTGGTAGCGCATAAGAAAAGCTCAGATAACATCAGAATATGTATTGATCCACAAGATTTGAACAAAGTGCTAAAAAGACTTCATCATCCAATGCACACAGTCGAAGAAGTCGCAGCCTTGTTGTGATGCCAAATGCCACTGCTTTTTCTGTCTTAGATGCAAAGAGTGCATTTTGGCAAATTCAGCTTGACAGAAAATCCTCATTGCTCACTACATTCAGTACTCCTTTTGGCAGGTACAGATTTTTGAGAATGCCATATGGGATAAATTCTGCAAGCGAAACCTTTCAACGTGCAATGGAGGAAATTTTTCTGAGTATCCTTGTACTATTATAGTAGACTTACTAGTAGGAGGCCAAAGTAAATTGGACCATGACAGAAACCTCAGAAAAGTTCTAGAAAGGGCACGTCAAAAGAATCTTAAGCTCAATCCACAGAAATGCAAATTCAGGTTACAAGAAGTTACTTATGTCAGTCATTTATTTACAAGTACATGCTTATGACCACACCTTTCAAAGCAAACAGCCATTCTCGAAATGCCAGCTCCAGACAATGTTCAAGCCCTGCAACATTTTCTTGGCATGGTCAACTAACTAGGCAAGTTCATTCCAGACTTGAGCCAACTTTCAGCAATGCTTAGAGAGCTAACAAGTAAAGATGTATCCTCATCTTGGTTAGAGCAACACCAAAGAGCATTTGATATTATGAAACAGAGAATTGTTAGTCCACCAACTCTCAGATACTATGATGTTCACAAACCAGTTACACTTTCCTGTGATACTTCGAAATTTATTCTTGGTGCAGTCATTTTACAAGAGGATCAACCTGTTGCCTGTGCATCGAGAAGTCTTACCCCAATCTGAGATGCAGTATGCCCAGATCAAGAAAGAGCTTTTGGCAATTGTGTCTAGATGGTCAAAGGTCCATGATTATGTTTATGGTAGACCTATCCAGATCGAAACAGCACCAACCTCTAGTCACTATCTTGAGAAAGCCTATGCATTCAGCTCCAATCTGACTGCAATGTCTGATGCTGAGATTGCAAAAGTATAATTTCAATCTTGTCTACAAGAAAGGCAAACCTTTATCTTGCTGATACCTTATCCAGATCAGCCAGAAACACCAGAGAACAGCATGAGAATGAGAACTTTGATTTGGAAGTTATGGAAGTGAGAAATTTTTCTTCCATACATTTTGATGAGTTAAGAGATCATACAGCGACAGATCCAGTTTTACAAAGACTTAGCCACGTTATCAATCAAAGATGGCCATCAAAACAATCTAGTTTACCTCAAGAAAGTGCAACCTTATTTTCCATATAGAGATGAGATTTTGTCTGGCAAGGGTATTATTATGAAAGGTCTGAAAGTAATTGTTTCAAAGTCAGTCTTGCAACCAGAGTACATTACTATCTTGCAATGTGGTCAACCAGGAACTGATTCTACAAAAGAAGGGTGAGAGGACTAGGATTTTGGCCTTCTATGTTACAAGACATTGAGAGAGCACTTTCATCTTGTTCCTTATGTAAAAGCAGTAAGCCACATCAACAGAAGGAACCACTTTAACTGAACCAGTTTCTGGAACTACCTTGGTTGACAGTAGCCACTGATATCTTTGAGTGGAATGGTCATCATTATTGGTGTTAGTAGACTCCTACTCCAATTGGTTCAAGATTAACTTGCTTCCTAATCTAGCATCCAGTATTGTCATTATTAAGATGAAGCATCATTTTGCAGTACATGGTAGCCCACACAAAGTTATTTCTGACAATGGCATGCAGTTTACAAGCCAACAGCTCAAAAGATTTGCTAAAGAATGAGACTTTACTCATGTCACAAGTAGCCCTTAGTACCTGCAGTCAAATGGTTTGGCATAACATGCAGTTAAAAGTGCAAAACAGTTACTAGAGACATCAAAATGAGATAATTATGCGGATGGTGCAGTGATGCAGTGCTAGCATTGTTGCCTCACAGCAAGAGGTTCTTCGGTTTGATTCTTGGCTGGGGTGCCTTTTGTGCGGAGTCTGCACTCATGTGGGTTTCCTCCACATGCTCTGGTTTCCTCCCACGTTACAAAGACATGTCTGGAGTCTTTCTCCCTGGGCCTCTGCTGGAAATTGGCTTTGTTCCAAGTCGGACTTTCCCAGTTAATAAATGTTAAATAAATAAATAATAGTGATGTTTTCCTGAATCTCTTGAATCTCAGAAATGTTCCTTGTGATAAACATCTTAGTTCACCTGCTCAGAGACTTCTGCCATGACAAACCAGAACTACATTACCAATCAGTAGTCAATTGTTGGTTCCATGTGTTAAGAACAACAGGTCAGTGAAAGCCAATCTGTCATAGAAGCGTTTAACCCAGAAGTCCTACTACAATAAAACCAGCAAACTGTTCAATCCATTATGAAAAGGAGAAGTGATAAGGATGCAAACGTCTAGAGGGTGTGATCAGATTGGCATTGTGAAGAGTATTTACCCAGAGCTGCGATCATACATTGTGGAATCACAAGGAGCAGTCTTTAGGCAGAATCAGAAACATTTGTGACCAGTGTCCGAGCCTATACCACAGCACATAACCTGTGAGAAAGACTCTTTATATCAGAGTGAGTTGCCTGGTGTTCCAATTCCAGAGGAAGTTCCAGAGGACAGTACCATTCCTGTGATGAATCCAGAAGTTCCTGATATGAGTTGTGCACCGCAGACTGTCTCTGCTGCTAGATTTTGTCCAAACTATTATGTTATGAGATTTGGTTGCATCTGTAAACTATGTAACATTTATGAAGTAACTTAGACATGAACATTGTGTTTTGTTGTTTTGTTTCTAATGTCTATAATAATGCATATCTAGCTCCAACATTGTTTTTACAAAGGGTAATCTTTTTAGGATGGAGGATGTAGATCAATGTGTGTGTATGTACCTTTAAGAAGCTATCCAAGGACTTGCACAGCTGTATAAATACTGAGCATGTGCAATACTGGCTGCCATTATGAAGTTAGCTGTCGAGATGTAAGCATGTATGTATGTATGTATGTAAGGTCTGTCTATTAACTAGCTTTTTCATATTTTATGATGCTGCTATCCATCCTGATGTGTTTCTATGTATTAAAATATCTAAATGAAATACCCCACCTGCTTGTCTTCCCTGTTAGAGAGAGATGTGTGACAACACTACTCATCTTCCAACAGAGTACAGACTTCTGTTAGCATCATCCTGCAACTAGTTCTAGCTATTGTCATGTTGATAACTCCAGACATACCTCTCAGCTGTCCAGACTTTTGCAGAATGTCCTGATTTTTTACACATATTTTGGTCTGTTCCTCGTAACATTTGTGGTTCTCTGGATTTTTGTGGCAAATAAGTGAGGATTGAATTCAGTTTATAATGCCAGACATTTGAGTTTCTGAGTTCATATCCTTTAGGAAATGAATGGTAACACAAAACCTTTTACTCTAGCAACTTTCTAAACTTATTTTAAATTTGTCCCTATTCCTGGGGCTCTGCCCCCCACCCCCATTATTTCTGACTTTGTCCAGATTTTTGTGCTAAGAATTTTATAGCTATGACTCCAGAACATTATTTATATCACTCCACTACTCTGGGATTGAAGCATAAAATATGTGGGATGAACAGCACTATTTTTTGTTATTAGACTACTCTATATTATTTCCCTTCTTCTGAGCCAGACAAAGAGACATATCTTATTGCATATACAGTATGGTTAGACAACTCCTGGCATCGGTGCTTCACAGTGCCACTTGAGCACATCCTGATTGGCACTACACTGGTGACCAGCAGAGGCAGGGAGACATCTTGACTAGTAACATCTTACATTTCTAGAGAGATTCTTTGCAAATGTGAATGCATCTGTGGAGTCTAACTCTCTCTCTTTTGCTCTCTCTCTCTCTCCCGATATATATATATATATATATATATATATATATATATATATATATATATAAAGAGAGAGAGAGAGAAAGGGAGAGTGACAATTTCTTTGAAATACATGTAAATATTAAAGTATCCCCAGCATGCCCACACCTGGAGTTTGTTCTACTTTTTCATCCTTACTTAAACTGTTTTTTTCTACATACTTTCCTTTGTACACCACCCCATAAAATGGTTTCCTTATCTGATTACTATTGTATGATGATTATCTGATGTCATTCTCTATATCAGTTCAAATACAAGATACATTTTAAAAATACTTTTCAGACTTCAGCTTGATATTTAACCATGACTATATCAGCAGGAAGTAATACTTGCAGTGCCAACTTGGAAGGCAAATGTTTAAATAAATTAAAATATTTAATGACCTTAGTGTTACTACATACCCAGGTTACAATTTTTAAGAGCTTGTGACCATTAAATAATTCTGATGTCATTTTGAAGAATACTGATGCTTTAATTAAACATATGAATCACTGAAATATCTAACCGGAGGAGAAAATGGAATTACCATAGGTGACACAGTATAGGTTATGTAGCAACACACTGCAAAGTTACAAGTAAGCAATCTGACTTGGATAATTAGCAGACAGACACTTTTGCAAACATTTATCCAAGGATATGACCCTGTTTCTAAACACGTTAAGAGATATATTCCTGTGTGGTGTGTAGCCTTAATGGGGTAATAAACAAGCATATATGTGATTTTATGACCGCTGAACATCCTGCTAAGGCCTGCTTACATTAGTAGCTGAAAATGCAGAATTCTCCAGTGAGAGTCATCATTTCAAGCAGTGGATCATTAACTGAGCCTTTGGTTCAATTTGTAGAGGTGCATATTAAACCATCTGTGGCTGTCTCACTAACCTGCATTAGGGCTGTAACCATTTGTTGTCAGTTGTAGACAGACTTGTATGTATAATGCAGTTAATGGCTAAAAATGATGAATATAGCTGCTTTTGGAGCAAAGATACCTACAATCATAATTGTGGTTTATAGATACTTTTAGCAACTCCTTAAGCTCTCCATGTTATGCATCAGGATTTATGCGGCTTGTGCTCACTGTTGCTTAGAAATTGCTGACTTTCAACACTTTAATGTTCAAGGATGACTTTTATTTGCAATTAAATGTATCACTCTGTGACTCCCAGTGCATTAAATTATGCAAACACCTATTTAAGAAATTGGAAAAAAAACTATAAACATAAGACAGAAAATTCCTTAATGGACAGGTAGATTTATTTTTACTACTTAATAAGTGATTTGTATTTACAGCTCAAGATGCCAGAGTTGACTACAAATATCATTCAACTAACAGTTAGCCTAAGTAGCACAAATTGAATCCCTTTGTGAATATTGGTACATCAAGTTATCTCTTTATCCTTTCATCTACTTCCTAGATTATTTGAGTTTTACCTCTACAGCTAAAATGACTCAAGGATGAATTGCAGAGGAACTACACTATGCCAGAGTCATGTGCAGATATTCAGGAAAGTGAAACTTAGTTATAGTAAATGAAATCACCTGCACAGAGATAAATGAAAAGAAAATGTATACACATTGATAACAGAGTGGTGGTGTCTGAGTGGGTAATATGAAAACACTGACCAGAGCTAAAGCAGAATTTTATCATTAGATCATCATTATTAAATATGTACAGTATATTTAATAAAACTTTTAAAAGTTTTCATTTTCTGTTTGCATGTGACAACCAAATGAGTTTTTTTTTTTATTTGTTTGTTTCTTTGTTTGTATCTTTAAAGGCGAGCCAGTACTGGTATATAATGCCCAATAAGTAATCACATGACTAAGACTCCTTGGTTTTAGACAGACTTCATTAAAACAAATGAATTTCAATGTTATAAAGCAGCTACTTCTCCTTTTCCTGTCTTAGGCAGCAAGATTACCCTATTTCCCAGTGCAAGAGGTTGCTGCTATGGATATGCAGGTCCTTACCTGAGGTTACAAAACCAGAGGAATCTCTCCTATAAATGAATATTTCTTACTAGATATGTTTCCACCTCAGTCCACCATCTCATCCAGCATAATGTAGACACCCTAAATGATAATGATTTCAAGGGTTTGCCTTAAAAATATCCAATGAGGGATAAAAAATTCCTATATGTTAACATTAGCTGACAGTTTGTATAAGCAACTTAAGGAACACCATAGCTGCTCAAACCCCAGTTGCTTAATTTCCACTACTTCATGCTTAGGGAATCAAGTAGTTGTTATCGTATGTAAGCAGCTGCTCATGCCCTAACTCGAATATAAGTTATGTCATGAACACTACTGCTTGTGTGCTAGGGAAGCAGATCAGGAAGTATATATGGCCTACGTAAGTCAGGAAGGGAAATTGAGAGGGTGATTTTAGGGTTAGGGAGCTACCAGTACATTAGATTTTGGGAGGGTCCTAACCCTCGTTTAGTATATTTTATTTAAAAACCTTCTTATTTTAAACTGTAGCAAACAGTTGCTACAGTTTATACCCTGCCTGCACAGAGTGCTGCAGCACTCTTGTTTCAGTTTAAAAAAATATATATTCTTTTTAAACTGTAGCAAACTGCTTGCTACAAACATAGAAAAACAATTGCGACAGTTTATACCCTGCCTGCAAGGATGACCATGGTGCTCATATTTTAGTTAAAAAAAAATTCTGTTTAAACCGTAGTAAACTGCATTCTACAAAAGTAGCACACAGTTGATAAAGTTTATATCCTGTCTGCATGGAGTTCTACTGCACTCAAGTTTTAGTAAAAAGAAAATGTTTTCTTTTTTTTTTTTACATTTAGTTTAGAAAACACACTGAATACTACAGTGTTCAGCTTTTACCGCAAATGCAGTACAACTTTTAAAACCAGTATCACATTAAAGAGTGATTGGGATCAACTAATCATGCCCCCCCAAACTCTGGGGCCAGGGCAGTTGCTCTTCTCACCCTGCCCTATCTACGCTATTGAGTTAAGGGACCAGGTGGAAGTTTTCAGGGTTAGAATCAGGGTTCCTATAGGGCTAGAAAAGATTGGACTTTGGAAGGGATGCTTAATTAAGGCAGACCAGTTAGTGGGAGCTAGAACACTTGCAAAAATGAACAAGTGTCAGTGAGAACCTGTATCAAGCAAAATGTGTGTCACGCACATGTAGTAAACCCGAAACTAAAGTATTTAAAAGTATAAAATCTGTAATCCATTGGTCTGTAAACGTTATTCGTTAATTTTAAATTTTCCTTTATTTTATTTTTCTCCGTGATGTTGGTCTGGATTAGCCAGGAACTGGATGCCACCTGTCATAGCTATATGATGGGGTCATAAAATATCAAATACAACACCTCCATCTCATCTCTGCAGTAATTCACCTGGCATGCATTGCAGAACTCAGTAATATGCCCCTTTCTCTTAAAGGACTTCATGAAGGAACTTTGGAAGATTTGTGTAAAATTAACCCTCAGTGATATATAGATGATGACATCTTTCCCTATTCATTTACTTCACTATCAAGCATAGAGGTTCTATTACATCTGGCATAATGACTTGTTTTTAGCAACAAACAGCCTCTGCGTTTGCAAAACCAAATCTTTGCTTTCTGAATAAAGTGGTAAGAATGGAAATAAAGTTAGCTGAACTCAACTCTGTCTAGTGCTTTTCATAAAGAAATCTTGTCAGACTTCAAATACCTTGACATCGTGCTAGACCAACAGCATCTGCTAAATACATGTTAATGTAGTTGCCAAAACACAGTATTAATAGTGATTTCTGTATAAGCTTCAATGTTACTGCACCTTAATGAAAATGACAAATTGTCCAAAAATTACTACTTTGAGTGAGGTTATACAACAACATGCTCTTTACAATGTATCAAAATTGACCTTACTCACCTGATAATTAGTTACCATTACAGTACTGGAGTTTCTTTGTAGTGCCACAGCTCCAGCAAGGTTCAGTTATAGAGTATGAGTGCCACAGTTCCAGCAAGGTTCAGTTATAGAGTATGAGTGCCACAGTTCCAGCAAGGTTCAGTTATAGAGTATGAGTGCCACAGTTCCAGCAAGGTTCAGTTATAGAGTATGAGTGCCACAGTTCCAGCAAGGTTCAGTTATAGAGTATGAGTGCCACAGTTCCAGCAAGGTTCAGTTATAGAGTATGTGTGCCACAGTTCCAGCAAGGTTCAGTTATAGAGTATGAGTGCCACAGTTCCAGCAATGTTTGGCTTTTGAATATGAGTGCCACACTTCAGCCCATTGTGCCATATGTTTCCTGTTGGCTACTAAGTTCAGTCATGCAGTGTCAGTAGTACAGTTCCATCACACCACACCATACACTTCCTGTTAGATGCCATTACCTTCAGCCATGCAGTGTTAGTAGTAGCACTGTCCCAGCACACCACACAATATATTTCCTGTTAGACACCATTGCCTTCAGCCGTACAGAGATAGTGGTACAGTCCTAGCACACCACACCATACATTTCCTATTAGATGCTATTACCATCAGCCATACAATGTTGGAGGTAGAGTTCCAGATCACCATACCACAACATACATTTCCTGTTAGATAACATTAGTTTCAGTCATATAGTGTTAGTACTACAGTTTCAGCACATCACGCCATACATTTCCTGTTAGATGCCATTACTTTCAGTTAAACAGTGTTAGTGGTACATTTCCAGCATACTGTACCATATATTTTCTGTTAGATGCCATCAGCTTCAGTCATACAATGTTAGTGGTACAGTTCCAGCAAGCACATAACACCATACATCTCCAGTAAGATGCCATTACTTTCAGTCAGACAGTGTTAATGATACAGTACCAGCACACTGAACCATACAGTTCCTGTTAGAGGTATTCAACTTCAGCCATAGATTGCTAGTGGTACAATTCCAGCACACCACAGCATAGGTTTCCTGTTGGATGCCATCAGCTTCAGCCGTACAGTGTTAGTGGTACAGTTCAAGCACACCACACCATATATATCTTGTTAGATGTAATTACCTGCAACCATACACTGTTAGTGATACAGTTCTAGCACACCACATCATATGTTTCCTGTTAGATGCTGTCAGCTTCAGCCATACAATATCAGAGGTACAGTTCCAGCACACCACACCATATGTTTACAGTTAGATGCCATTTCCTTCAGCAACACACTGCTAGTGGTACAGTTCCAGCATACCACATTATACGATTCCTGTTAGATGTAATTATCTTCAGCCATACAATGTTAGTGGTACAGTTCCAGCACACCACGCCATACATCTCCTGTTAGACACCATTACTTTCAGCCATACAGTGTTAGTGGTAGAGTTCCAGCACACTACACCATATGTTGCCTGTTAGATGCTATTTCCTTCAGATATACAGTTTTAGTGGTACAGTTCCTACACACTCCACCATCTATTTCCTGTTAGATGCCTTTACCTTCAGTCATACAGTGTCAGTGGTACAATTTCAGCACACCACACCATATGTTTCTTTTTAGATGCTATTAGGTTCAGCCATACTGTATTAGTGCCACAGTTCCAACTCATGGCACCATGTTTCTTGTTAAATGCCATTAGGTTCTGCCATACAGCTTTAGTGTCAGAGCTCCAGCATACCGCACCATATGTTCTTTTTAGTTTCCATTAGGTACAGCTATGCAATAAGCAGCACATTTGGCAGTGAACATGAGAGGGACTGTCTTAGCAGTCCTACACAGTATTGCATTTTTACTTTATTTCTTTATTTTTCCTCACTGAAATAGTCTCAGTTATTCGGTGACATGTATTCAGGAAGGCACCATAGTGGTATATATACTGACTAGGGATAATTTGTGCAGGACGGGAGGGAATTTCCTATACATTTTTACATATCAAGGACTCACTAACAGCCACCTAAGCTCAGATGATTGGAGCCTCAGTATGTCATGGCACCAGAAGGACAGCACCTCAAAAATACAGTATCCCCAGTGTTGTGCTGTGATGTCCTTATAACAATATGAAACCAAGTACCTGCTGTGAGGATCTACTGTCTCCTAGACTCACCTCAAAACATGAAAATATAATCACTATGCTTTCTGCATTGCAATTATGTATTCTTTTAGTGTACAACACTTCACATCTGTTACTTTCTTCATGTGGAAGGACAGTTGTAAAACCTACACTAAGCCAAGACTCTGTGTCTGCTTTCCAAAAGCAAGGTGCAAACTAATATATGTGCCAAGTTTGCACAAAACTACACTGCTTGGCTGTTCATATCATTTTCTTTCCTGTCATATGTGTCTTACTTTTCAGAGTGTCTCTCTATAAATTATCATTAACAGGAGCTGGTGTTGCCTTGACCAAGGGCACAGATTAGTACTGTGTTTATACTGTGAAACTCTGCTTTCATTCTAGCTGAACTACAAGACTTAGCAGAATATAGTTGTTAACTTAGTTGTTGATTAAATTTGTATACTTCTTAGATTTACACTAAGTGGTGTCAAAAATACATTGCATTCTAATGTACTTTAAGCAACATATTTTTATAAAATAATACAGAAAAGACTTCAGATATGTTAGGTTTCTGTCACAAAGCAAACAACAGGCAAACTTTATGTGTATTCTGATGCCTTTATACCGGTTTACCTTTACATGTTTCAAAGTCAAATGGTTGTACATGCACATCTGCGAACCAGATATGTGAATTCGGTAACACTGAATTCATGAAATAGGTTCATAGGTTGGTACTAGGCTATTGGCCCTAGGGCCTATGCAAGCCTAGCCATAACAATTCCCTGGATATTTCTTCCCACAATATTTACTTCTCTGGACCCCTGTCTAGCAGGGCGACTGACATGATCCCTGGGGTGAATTTCCTATCTCCCATCCAATCATCAAGGTTCCTTTTGAAGAGGGCCAATGAGGCGCTCTGCTTGACATGTATGGGCAGTCTATTCCAGAGTATGGGGAGTTTCTGGGTCAGAAACCTATCCCTCCAGCATGTTTTGTTCATTGTGATGACAAGGTTTAGATCCCTGGAGCGTGTGGCTCTGATGGATTGGGATTTCTTTAAGTGGAGCATGTCCAACAGCTCAGGGTTTGACATGGCTTTGTATGTTAAGCAGAGATCACCTCTGAGTAGACGATATGCCACAGAGTATAGCTGGAGTTTTTTTAGTCGGTCAGCATATGGCATCTGCTTTAGGCCTGTGATTCTTTTAATGAGGTATTGCTGTGGCGTTTCCAGCTATTGCAGATGTCTTGTGAGGTACATACCAAACGGGGCATTATACTCTATAATGGATCTAATGAGGGATGAGTACAGTGGGCAATGACCTCCTTTTTTCTGGATGAAAAGCCCTTAGTGATGAGGTGTGCCACATAGAAGGATTTCCTGACTGTTGTGGTGATGTGGTTATCAAAAGTGAGACCACTGTCCACCTGTGTCCCTAAGTCTCATCACACTTTCGATGTTTAGTGTCCTGCCACCTATGTGGTAATTCATGGGTACATGTTTTTTTCCAAAGGGGATAACTATACATTTCTTGGCATTAAGCTTGAGCCCATGGCTCTGGCACCAGGCATCTGTTTCTGTAAGGCCCTTTTGTAGAATATCCACATAATTTGGGGATTCAATAATGGCTCCCAGTTTGCAGTCATCTGCGAACTTTGTTAGCCAGTGTCCCTTAGTGTTGACTGTACTTCAGAGAAGTAAATGCCAAACAAGAGTGGTCCCAGGACTGAACCCTGAGGTACTCCACTTGTCACTTGTCTGGAGCTAGATTTCAAGTCGGCTACTTTTACAGTCTGGGTTCTGTCAGTAAGCCAGTTGGCAACCCATCGAGTGAAGTAGGGATTTATGCCCAGCTTAGTAAGTTTATCTATGATTCCAGAGTGGGGGATGGTGTTGAAGGCCTTGGCGAGGTGCAGATAGGCTGTCTGGACTGCCTTACCCTCGTCCACAGCTCTGGAGACTGATTTGAAGAAGTCAATCAGATTCAGGAGATGAGATCGGCCCTTCACAAACCCAAACTGGGTGGGGTCCAGTGTTTGAAGGTTGCCAATGTCTTTGTTTATAAGTTCCATGATAATGCGTTTCATGCCCTTGCAGATCAGGCTTTTCAGACTGATGAGACAGTAGTTTCCAGGATCCATGGTGGATCCTCCCTTGTGGAGTGGGATAACTGTAGCTGTGCACCACTCAGTGGGCACAAAGCCTGAGGTGAGGCTATGATTAAACATGACACGTAGGTGAGGTGTCAGTTCATTTTGTAGTTCATGTAGTACACAGCTTGGATGTCATCTGGTCCCATGGATGCTGTATTCTTAGCTTTTGAGAGTGCAGTTTCTAATTGTGTGGCCGTGATTACCGGAATTTGGCAATCTTTTGGTATTGAGATGGGCCCTTTAGGGGGTGAGAGGGGGTGAAGTTGGCACTAAATCGATCTGCCAGGATATTGGAAATATCCTTGGGATCAGTATATTTAATGCCATTCTGTTGTAGCTCAGAGCAGATCTGAGCATTGCCATTTAGATTCTTGACATAACTATAGAATGCCTTGTGGTTGTCTTTGGAATCTTTGGCAATTTTATTTTCGTAACTAGCTTTTGAGGATTTTATGAGGGATCTCAGCTTCTTACTGAGGCTGGTGAGGGAGTTTTTTGCATCCTGGGATTTTCCTCTTTTCTGCAACAGTTTCTTCCTTCTGTTGTATAGTTTGTTTATAGCAGGAGACCACCAGATTGGCTTCCTTTTTTTGGAGAAGAGCATCTTGGTTCAATTTGGGATACCACGATTCATGCACGAGTGGATGTGCTCGTACAGTGCCTTAGTGTAGGATTCTGCAGTCGAACTTCCAGATCCTGTCTGCATGGGTGTCGTGAAGTTTGTCACTTCTGACTTCAATAGCATGAAGTTGGCTTTGGAGAAGTTTTTTAAGGAGGTTTCCTTACTTGAGGGTGGGGGTGGGATGTGGATGTCAAGGGTGATTTGCTTATGGTCAGACCTGACCAATGTGGGGGTGACCACTGGTGTGGAGCATCTATCTCTCATGTTGGTAATGACCAGGTATAGGATATTGGAGCCCCTGGTGGGACAATGGATTAGTTGATCCAGGGCGTTGGAATTTATGAATTCTAAGAACCATTGGAAAAAGGAGTTGGTACCCGAGTAGTCTTCCCAGTTAATGGCAGGATAGTTGAAATCACCCAGTATTAGGGTGTTTGGTTGTATCTTAATATTTTCCAGTATGTTTAGAAAGGTGTAGTGAGAATCTTGGGGCATGGTGGGGGATCTGTAGCAAGCTACAATTTGGATTGCAGTCTTACCCAGTGTTAGTTGCACCTGGAGAATTTCAGATGCATTGTGTTGGGCAACTAGCCTGGAGGTGTGAATATCCTTGGTGAATATGGACACTCCTCCACCTTTAGTGTTTCGGTCTTGGTTTTGTGGCCGAAAAGTGTGGTAAGAATTGTAACCTGGTATTGCAGGGGTGCTCTCTGGAGCCTTGAACCAGTTCTCAGTTACTACACAGATATCGATGTTCTCCATTTTTAGGAGTGCCTCAAGAGAGTGCATTTTGAGGTTTAGACTTCTAGTATTGAGTAGCATTACCTTCAGATTTTGCATGCTTGTATCTGTTACAGTGGTGGTTTTATCCTTTGAACCTTACCTAAAAAAGGCACTATAGGGGTGGCAGAAGCTTTAGCCAGTAACCTGAATCCCAGGGGTGACAGGTGCAGACCATCTCTGGCAAAGCATCATGGTTTGTTGATCATGTCTTCCCAGGCAGACAAATGCTGGATCCCCTTTGAATGACACCAGAAGCTTAGCCAATTGTTGAAGTCAATCATTTGTTTTTTATATTGTGGTATCATTCTGGGCAAAGGCAGGATGCTACTCAGGGCTAGGGTCATACCTGCCAGGGCCACATGATCCAAGAGCTCTTCCATGTCTCTTTTCATGTAGTCCAGGGAGGTATGTCTCAAGTCATTCAGTCCAGCATGGACAATGACAGAGTCGTATTTGTACTTGTGAAGTGACTTGAGTGCATGCGTTATGTGACGGATCCTGGCACCTGACAGGCAGCTGACTGTAATTTTCTCCTTGTTCAACCTGGTGAGTGGGACATCAGTGTGCCTGACTATAGAGTCACCTATGACTAAAGTGTTGGGTACATTGTCTTGCCTTAGGGGCTGTTGTTGGGTGGCACACTGGTGTTGTGAGCTATGTGTCACTTTGGTTGTGACTGGTGTTTGTTTGCGTTTCAACTTTGGAGGTCCTTGTTGCTTGGCAGGTTAATGTTAAGGACCTCTGCATATGTGGGTTTAGTGTTGCTATGTGTGGGTGTTGATGGTGTGGGTTTTGAAGGGCTATGAGTTGCTTGAGGTGTAATGCAGGTGTTAACCTTCTCCTCTTGACTGTCGAGCACAATTTTAGCCGGAGAGCTTTGCTTCCAGTTTGGCTATGTATGTGCATCTCTCGCAGGTTGTAGTGTTGGGTGGTAGGAGGAGGTGATTGTCTGTGTACATGAAGCAGTTGCCACATTGCCCCAGTATGCCCAGATTCACCAGGTGGACAGGAGAAATCACAGGAAGCTGACCCTTGGACATGCCTTACCCTCATCCACAGCTCTGGAGACTGATTCAAAGAAGTCAATTAAATTCAAGAGACAAGATCGGCCCTTCACAAACCCAAACTGGGTGGGGTCCAGTGTTTGAAAGTTGCCAATGTCTTTGTTTATAAGTTCCATGATAATGCGTTTCATGCCCTTGCAGATCAGGCTTTTCAGACTGATGGGACGGTAGCTTCCGGGATCCAAGGTGGATCCTCCCTTGTGGAGCGGGATAACTGTAGCTGTGCACCACTCAGTGGACACAAAGCCTGAGGTGAGGCTATGATTAAACATGACACGTAGGTGAGGTGTCAGTTCATTTTGTAGTTCATGTAGTACACAGCCTGGGATGTCATCTGGTCCCATGGATGCTGTATTCTTAGCTTTGGAGAGTGCAGTTTCTACTTGTGTGGCTGTGATTACTGGAATTTGGCAATCTTTTGGTATTGAGATGGGCCCTTTAGGGGATGAGAGGGGGATGAAATTGGCACTAAATCAATCTGCCAGGGTATTGGCAATATCCTTGGGATCAGTATATTTAATGCCATTGTGTTGTAGCTCAGAGCAGATCTGAGCATTGCCATTTAGATTCTTGACATAACTATAGAATGCCTTGTGGTTGTCTTTGGAATCTTTGGCAATTTTATTTTCGTAACTAGCTTTTGAGGATTTTATGAGGGATCTCAGCTTCTTACTGAGGCTGGTGAGGAAGTTTTTTGCATCCTGGGATTTTCCTCTTTTCTGCAACAGTTTCTTCTTTCTGTTGTATAGTTTGTTTATAGCAGGGGACCACCAGATTGGCTTCCTTTTTTGCAGAGGAGCATCTTGGTTCTATTTGGGATGGTACGATTCATGCATGAGTGGATGTGCTCATACAGTGCCTTAGTGTAGGATTCTGCAGTCGAACTTCCATTCTGTCTGCATGGGTGTCGTGAAGTTTGTCACTTCTGACTTCAATAGCATGAAGTTGGCTTTGGAGAAGTTTTTTAAGGAGGTTTCCTTACTGGAGGGTGGGGGTGGGATGTGGATGTCAAGGGTGATTTGCTTATGGTCAGACCTGACCAGTGAGGGGGTGACCACTGGTGTGGATCATCTATCTCTCATGTTGGTAATGACTAGGTATAGGATATTGGAGCCCCTGGTGGGACAATGGTTTAGTTGATCCAGGGCATTGGAATTTATGAATTCCAAGAACCATTGGAAAAAGGAGTTGTTACCCGAGTAGTTTTCCCAGTTAATGGCAGGGTAGTTGAAATCACCCAGTATTAGGGTGTTTGGTTGTATCTTAATATTTTCCAGTATGAGAATCTTGGGGCATGGTGGGGGATCTGTAGCAAGCTACAATTTGGATTGCAGTCTTACCCAGTGTTAGTTGCATCTGGAGAATTTCAGATGCATTGTGTTGCCCCAGTATGCCCAGATTCACCAGGTGGACAGGAGAAATCACCGGAAGCTGACCCTTGGACATGCCTGTTTAGGTGCTTTTTTGTAAAGTTTAAGAGCTGTTTCCCTTACCTTTGCAAGGTACTTTGCAATTATAGGCTGTTTAGTGCATACGATTAATTTCTCCTTATTGACAAGGAGAGCTGAGTGCTTGTATCAGTTTCAGGCTTCCTAGTGCTTTCCAGCAGGTTCTAGAGCAAGTGCTAGTCACAGGGATTCAGATTTTAGTGCTACTACTGAGAAACCATCTAGTTCTAAGGGAAAATTTGAAGAGCACACTTTCTGGCACCTGGAACGATGTGAAAAATGTGCAAACACACACATTTTTAGGCCAGAAAGTTGAAAGGAATAGAAATCAGCCCAAAAAGGCTAATAAAATTACAATTTCAGAGCTGGAAACCACTCCTCTAGTGTTAGATAGGCAGTACAATGCTCACTACTTCCACTGGTAAGCTGCAGGACTTCCCTCTACCACAGCAAGTTCTGGACAGCTCTGAACACAGAAAATAAAGTCCTGACACAAGCAAAGCCTGGGATATGGACTGGCTAGGAAAGGTGGGAAACGAGCAACCAAGATAGTATTTTTTTGTTGTTGAAACAGGCTAAACAATGCAATAATACAGTAAATAAACACATAAAAGGCTAACACACTTGAATGTGTAGTCCCAAACAGTAAATGCAATTAAAACTCTACAAAATTAGCAATTTAAAACTTTTTAGATGAAGCAAGGCAAGTGCACAACTGAAAAACGATTTAAGAGGCAGTAATACAGCAGAATAAGTAACTAGTCTACATATACAGAGAAGTCTATATATACAGAAAAGCAGCTAAAACACACAAACACTTCAGATGCAGTGCTACCTAGAACACTTGGGTTGTAGCAATATTAAGGCGATTACAGTTATAATAAATGCTCTAAAATATAGATTATTATTTTTTTTTTTGAAAGGGAAAGAGGAGAAACAGAAGGCCTTCTCAAATGTTCTCTCTGTATTAGGTAAGTACTACAGAACAGATAAAGGAGCAATGAGACTCTACGGAATGCTTTTAACTGCAAACAAATCAGTTACCCATGCAGATTAGTTAATAGCAATAAAATACACTAAAAACTACGCAGCAGGCAATAGAAAGTGCTATATATAAATTGCTAGAAACAATAATCAGTATAAATAAGCCAAAAACAGGATACTTATATATCTCAGCTCAGAGTTGTAGTAAACACCTCTCCTCCACTCTGCTCAGTGTGTATATGTCATAAAATAATCGAATTTCAACATTTCCAAATGCACCACCGCTGAAACAAGTGCTACCATGGGTCAAAAAGGGGGCGACATTTTGTAATTTGGTGCTTCAGTTTTCTCAATTTTGGAATTTTGCGGTTTACAGTTCGTGGCAGCAGGTTCGAAGATTTGACCACCAAACATGTAAAGGTAAACCCTTTTTACCTAGTTACATTTACTATGCTGTGAGTATGTTACTTTCCATCCCATCAGCCTCCTCTACCTGAGACTGATCCCCTTGTGCTGTAGAGCTGTTAAGGTCTGCAATGACTGGTGAACTTCTAGCCGACCATCATTTGGGGAAGACTGGAGATTTTTCCTTATATCCCATTCCCCATTCTTCATAACATGACAGGGCACTGCCAAGTTTGGGTCTGCAATGACAATTGGATGTACAGGTAAGTGCTTCTATGCATCCTTTTACATCAAAAGTGAGACCCATTGCTTGGCAGGCAATAGTACTCAACTTTCATTTTTTTTTCTGATGCTCAAATTAATCCCTGGTGCTTGTGACATGGGACATAGTCAGAACAGTCCCTCCACCTACCCACCTTGTAATGGAGTCACATGCACTAGCTGTTCATTTTCATCTGCCTCACCAGGATCCTTACAATTCATGGATCCCTTACCAGACCTGAGTTGTAACAAAGGCTCTATTCTTTGCCATGAAGCTGGTTAAAAAAATCTCATTTGGTTTTAAATGCAACAGGGTCTTCTAGACATCTTATCTCAGAGAGGTGCTCATTCAATGGTGCAGGCAAAGTTCTGAAGAAATAAAATCTCTTCAGCTAAGGTTTAAGTTACATTTCTGCCTGTTAGATTGTTCTGGAGGTCTTATGGAGTGATATTTCTGAGCTAGTGGCACTTGCCAATCACTAAAAAGAGTGATGGTTATCAATGAGATGGTGAATAGACAGACATGCTCCCAAAGAAGAAGCCTTTAGCCTTCTGCATTGTGATACTCTGCTCAGGTAAATTAACCAGTAAGGTAAACATTTACTTCTCAGATCATTTTGTGCTATGTCATGGGCCAAGAGGGCAAGAATAAATGCATTATACAGGGATAATTTAGGGTAGCCAACCAATCAGCAGGTATACTGGATATGAATGAAAACTGCAGTGCCCAGAGAAAACCTGTGTAGAAACAGGGAAAACATGCAAAATCCACACAGACTGTAGATCACAACTGATTCCCAGACCCTGGATTTGTCAGGCAAGGGGCTTAACCTCTGAGCCAGTGTACTGTTCCTTCCTGCCTAGTTTCATAAGACAACAAGCTGACTGTTTTTTTTATGGTGAGATGGATTAATTTAGTAAATGGGTTTAACATAACGAGACAGCTTTAAAAAAAGCAACAGAGATTCTCCGTTGCTTTTTTTAAAGCTGTCTCGCTATGTTAAACCCATTTAACATAGCGAAACAGTTTGTAAAAAGCAACAGAGATCTTGCTTTCTCCATTGCTTTTGCCCACAGCTCTGATGTACTGCGTAGGCGTACGCATGCTCAGTACATTAGAACTGCCGCAGAATACTGGACAGCTGCGGAAGGGCAGCAAGGAGGCATTATACAATGCCATTATTTAAGAAAACTAATTTTTTTTCCTTAAATAATGTCATTGTATAATAACAATAACCCACTTCTGGGTGTGGGTAATGCTGGATTTTCCCACGGTTGGCTTTATTTGGCCACTAGGGCTTCGCCCTCATGACCAAACCACACCAACCGTGGGTAAATCCAGCATTACCCACACCCAGGCATGGGTTATTGCTATAATATTCTTTTCAGTAGGGCTTTCCCCTGAAACCCATTGTTTATTTCTGTCTCTCTCTCCAGTAGCAATCAACTTTCTTTACATTATCATTTTTGTAGTTTATATTTATTTTTTTGGGGCAGTCCACTGATGCAACCTAGGGGGCCTATTTTTTCTATGAAGTCAATGCTTGTTAAGATTGCTTCTCTAAATATAAATGGTGCCAATCACTTTGCTAAGAGGATTCATTTATCGGAGTTAATATATTACTCAGACATAAATGTTTCATTATTACAAGAAGATTAAAATTGCATCTAGCACAACATTTTTTAACACAAAGTTTATTCATTCTGTTTTTGTTAATTCAGTACATAATAAATATAGAAGAGGAGGCATACTGTTTCATAAAAATGTATTCCACATTCTGGATGTCTGTAAAGATAGGAATGCTCATATTGTGTTGCTTAAAAGAGGTACCTTATTTTTGTTGTAGGATCTTCCTCTACCTTTTAATAATTTTGCTGAATTTATTCTGGATCTAGCTACAGGCTTGTTGTTATTCCACAGTCAGAGATTCATAGCTATGCAAAGGTCCCTATGTTTTATGACCTTTCATGTACTGACAATACCCTACCTCATGTTAAACTTCCTGTCTGGCCATATCACTGAATCCCAGATAAATGTGTGTCTACCCATCCAGTCATTTAGGTTATATTTAAAGGAAAACATTGAGTTGCTGTCTTTAACATGCAGGGGCAGAATATTCCAGTGGTTTGAGTGATGCTGGGTTATAAACTTGTTACTCCACCTGTTTTATTTATCTCCTGATGAAGTTTTATGTCTCAGGTTCTAGTATTGTTGGAAATATTGGACTTGCAGAGATACAGGAGGCCCAGGTCACCTGGGTCTATAAAGATGAGATAAGTGAGACAGAGATCTCCCACCTCAAAATTTTGTAAAACTCAGAATAAAGAGCTTGAGCTTCCAAACTCTATTGATAGTTCTGGACTTTAGGCTTGTGATCTTTCTAGTTAAGGACATTTGGAGTCTTTCTAATTGTTTAATTACAGAGAGGGAATTGTGCATGATAATTTGTTTGATTGATAATATCAGTAATAATTCCAGGATAAATAAATAATCTGAGCTGGAAATTGTAATTCAGTTTTGAGAAACAAATAACAGAATAAGAATGTAATAAATAGTGAAACTGCATCAGTATATGACAGAATGTTAAACGATATCCCATGGACCCTGGCTATAGCCATCTAGATGTGAAATCAGAATAAATGTTCTAGAATTGATTATTTCTTTTGTTCCTCGTAGATGATTTCAGAAAACTCTGACATGGTTTATCATGCTAGATTATGACCAGATAACTAAGTGGTTTCCTTCTCCCTCCCTTGCTGGAGTTAACTGATTGTGAGTTAAGCAGGAATATTATTAACTCTAATTTCCATGAGTATAAATATATAAAATCCAAAAAAAAAAAAAAAAAAAATTGGAAGTTAAAAAACACAATTGGTTTATCTGAGGAAGAATTGGGTAGCCTTTAAACATGCCAAGCTTTCATGATCTTTCAACATAACTGAAATATTCTCAAGAAGTCTAGTTAAGCATGCTTCTACATAGAATAATTACACTGAACAAGTTTAATTATGACAAGAATATAAAATTAAGGAAAAACACAATAAATCAAATTAAGGACATTCTCTTTTTTATGCAAAAACAGTCATCACTGTCACATAGACAAAGTTTATAGGTTCATAGGTTCATAGGTTCATACTAGGCTATCTTCCCTGGGGCAATTATAAGCCTAGCCCGGTTCTGTATGGCTTACGCCACCCCTTGATTTGAATATACTGTGCCCTTTTTGAGGTTTAGTTTACTGTGCCTCTGTCTAATAGTGACATGGGAGTAATCCCTGGGACAAACCTACGATCCCCCATCCACCTATCGAGATTCTTCTTGAAGAGATTCAGTGAGGTGCTCTGCCTCACATGAACTGGAATTCTATTCCAGAGCAAAGGGAGCCTCTGGGTTATGAACCTGTCCCTCCAGCAAGTTCTATTTATTTCTGTGCTGAGGTTCAAGTCCCTCGAGCGTGTGGCTCTAAGGGATTTAGATTTACTGAGGTGGAGCATGTCCATTAATTCTGGATTTGACATAGCTTTGTATGTCAGGCATAGATCGCCTCGAAGTAGGCGGTATGCAACTGAGTAGAGCTGGAGTTTTTTTAACCGAGCAGCATATGGCATCTGTTTGAGACCCTTGATCCTCTTGGTGAGATACTTTTGGGGTCTTTCTAATTGCTGCAGGTGTCGGGTAAGGTACAAGCAAAACTTTACAATTACTCAAGACTCTGTCTCATTTTTCCAATATTTTGCTGTTAGAAAATGCTATAATGTCTAAATCCATCTTCCCTGCCACATTACATTTTAATTTCAAAGGAACTATATTTTCCTGCTAGACAAAGCAGATAAAGCGCTAGATCATTTTTTTTCTGAGAATTGATAAAGCTGAGCTCAAAGTAATTGATTTTTTTTTTTCAGTAGGGCCTTCCCTGAAGCCCAATGTTTGTTTCTTTTTCTCTCCCTTACTAGACCTCATGTACTTGAGTAGCAATGCCACTAAGAGCATTTAATAAAAGGCCCAAAAGGTAGAAGACACTCAAAGGAGTTGGCTGTAGCCTTTACAATAACACTGGCGACCTGAGAACTGATTCTGTCATAAAAACAACTTCATCTACCTTTCTAATGTTGTTCTAACAGCCAGTAGACAATATATAAATGGATCAGAATATTCTAGATTCAGAACATAACGCATCAAAGCAATAAAAAGTGCATTTCACAGATCTTTCAACAGAAGCGCAATGACATTCCTTCATCTTCTACTGCTAAGGATTTGATAAAGGATTCTGTACTATACGGCTGATGGTTCTATTTCTTTTCTGCTACTCAGTCACCAGGCACTGATTCAGAGGGACAGAATATTATTCCTTCTTCTAATTTTAACTTATTAGACAGTGAACATTTTTCACCAGCAGCTTTTTCTTTCTGTAGTTGCTCAAACAGCAGTTCAATTACTACAATCCTCAAATACGATCCAAAAGTGTATCAGTGCAATGATAATAGTGAGAACCACCAAAGCCACTGCAAAACCTTAACAGATTTTTATTACTGAAAGAAAAAAGCAAATGGACAGTCCAATAAAACAATAAATCAGTTCAGTTTAAGCTACAGTGCTTTTCGTCCCTGTTACACAGTGGCAATGAACATTTCTTGTTCTGATGAGGTCCCATGATTGTGTAACAGGGACAAAAAGCACTGTAGCTTAAACTTAACTGATTTGTCATTTTATGGGACTGTCCATTTTCTTTTTCTCACAGTAATAACAATGTGTTACGGTCTAGCAGCTTTTCTGGTGGTTGTCATGATTACCATAACAGTGGTACACTTTTGGATTGTATTTGATGTTTTCGTTTGTGTACCTATCCTGTTTTACATTTGTGGAATTACTACAGCCTCCTCACTGAATCTGTACTTTATCTCTTAAAATATACAATTTAAGTCAGAATGTTTTGCCTTTACAAAATGTAGCACTGGTTAACTATTTTAATACAACTTCAGATTATATTAAGCAGCTACAAGTTATAAATCAACAATCTACATTTTTTCAGGGTTTTTTTTATACAACAGGATTTTCATTCACTCAACATTACACTAAAGGGACCAGAAAGTATTATACATCACCTGCAGGTTAAAAATAGATGTTGAATCATGATTCTCAAGAAAAAAATGATCTAGAGCATTTGGATATTCAACATGCAGTGAGTCATTCTGATCCTTTAGTTCTAGCAACCCTAGTTTACAAGGATCTGTCAGAAAATATTTATTCCTTTTTACTGATATTGTCAGTACTGTGGTACCCTACAAAGAAGGACTTAATACAGCATTACTAGCCAAGTATCTGTCCTTGTCACAAAATATAGACTTTCATGAGGTACAAGAAGTAATAAAAGCAACATTTCAAAGTTACTCAAGTCTCTGTCTCAGATTTCCAATATTTTGCTGATAGAAAATGCTATAATGTCTAAATCCATCCTCCCTGTCATGTTACATTTCAATTTCCAAGGAACTGTATTTTCCTCCTAGACGTCTAAAGATGTTAAAGATGAGCTCAAAATTACTATTATACAACGACCCCCCCCATTAATATTCAAAAATGTGCACGCTGATTGGTCAGCGTGCACATTGTAAATCAGAGCTATAGTAATTGAAAAAGGTCTGGTCGCCCAGACTTCTTCCATTACTATAACTCTTTTTTTACAGCAACGGAGAATGCAAGATCTCTGTTGCTTCACACTGTCTCACAATGTTAAACGAGTTTAACATAGCGAGACAGCATTAAAAAAAGCAACAGAGATTCTCTGTTGCTTTTTTTAAAGCTGTCTCACTATGTTAAACTCCTTTAACACAGCGAAACAGTTTGTAAAAAGCAACGAGACTTGTTTCCAGTTGCTTTTTTCAAACTGTCTCACTATGTTAAATGGGTTTAACATAGCTAGACAGCTTTAAAAAGTTAACGGAGATTCTCCGCTGTTTTTAAAGCTGTCTCGCTATGTTAAACCCATTTAACATAGCGAAACAGTTTGTAAAAAGTAACGGAGATCTTGCTTTCTCCATTGCTTTTGCCCACAGCTCTGATGTACTGCGTAGGTGTATGCATGCTCAGTACATTAGAACTGCCGCAGAATACCAGACAGCTGCGGAAGGGCAGCAAGGAGACATTATACAATGCCATTATTTAAGAAAACTAATCTTTTTTTCTTAAATAATGTCATTAGTTATTAGTAATAACTCACTTCTGTAATGCTGGATTTACCCACGGTTGGCTTTATTTGGCCACTAGGGCTTCGCCCTCGTGACCAAACCACACCAAACCATGTGTAAATCCAGCATTACCCACACCCAGGCGTGGGTTATTGCTATAATATTCTTTTCAGTAGGGCTTTCCCCTGAAGTCCATTGTTTATTTCTGTCTCTCTCTCCAGTAGCAATCAACTTTCTTTACATTAACATTTTTGTAGTTGTTTATATTTATTTTTTTGGAGCAGTCCACTGATGCAACCTAGGGGACCTATTTTTTCTATGAAGTCAATGCTTGTTAAGATTGCTTCGCTAAATATAAATGGTGCCAATCACTTTGCTAAGAGGATTCATTTATCGGAGTTAATATATTACTCAGACATAAATGTTTCATTATTACAAGAAGATTAAAATTGCATCTAGCACAACATTTTTTTACACAAAGTTTATTCATTCTGTTTTTGTTAATTCAGTACCTAATAAATATAGAAGAGGAGGCATACTGTTTCATAAAAATGTATTCCACAGTCTGGATGTCTGTAAAGATAGGAATGCTCATATTGTGTTGCTTAAACTTAAAAGAGGGACCTTATTTTTATTGTAGGATCTTCCTCTACCTTTTAATAATTTTGCTGAATTTATTCTGGATCTAGCCACAGGCTTGTTGTTATTCCACAGAGTCAGAGATTCATAGCTATGCAAAGGTCCCTATGTTTTATGACCGTTCATGTACTGACAATACCCTACCTCATGTTAAACTTCCTGTCTCCTGGAGGGCCATACCACTGAATCCCAGATAAATGTGTGTCTACCCATCCAGTCATTTAGGTTATATTTAAAGGAAAATATTGAGTTGCTGTCTTTAACATGCAGGGTCAGTATATTCCAGAGGTTTGAGTGATGCTGAGTTATAAACTTGTTACTCCACCTGTTTTATTTATCTTCTGATGAAGTTTTATGTCTCAGGTTCTAGTATTGTTGGAAATATTGGACTTGCAGAGATACAGGAGGCCCAGGTCACCTGGGTCTATAAAGATGAGATAAGTGAGACAGAGATCTCCCAACTCAAAATTTTGTAAAACTCAGAATAAAGAGCTTGAGCTTCCAAACTCTATAGATAGTTCTGGACTTTAGGCCTGTGATCTTTCTAGTTAAGGACATTTGGAGTCTTTCTAATTGTTTAATTACAGAGAGGGAATTGTGCATGATAATTTGTTTGATTGATAATATCAGTAATAATTCCAGGATAAATAAATAATCTGAGCTGGAAATTGTAATTCAGTTTTGAGAAACAAATAACAGAATAAGAATGTAATAAATAGTGAAACTGCATCAGTATATGACAGAATGTTAAACGATATCCCATGGACCCTGGCTATAGCCATCTAGATGTGAAATCAGAATAAATGTTCTAGAATTGATTATTTCTTTTGTTCCTCGTCGATGATTTCAGAAAACTCTGACATGGTTTATCATGCTAGATTATGACCAGATAACTAAGTGGTTTCCTTCTCCCTCCCTTGCTGGAGTTAACTGATTGTGAGTTAAGCAGGAATATTATTAACTCTAGTTTCCATGAGTATAAAAATATAAAATCCAAAAAAAAAAAAAAAAAATTGGAAGTTAAAAAACGCAATTGGTTTATCTGAGGAAGAATTAGGTAGCCTTTAAACATGCCAAGCTTTCATGATCTTTCAACATAACTGAAATATTCTCAAGAAGTCTAGTTAAGCATGCTTCTACATAGAATAATTACCCTGAATAAGTTTAATTATGACAAGAATATAAAATTAAGGAAAAACACAATAAATCAAATTAAGGACATTCTCTTTTTTTATGCAAAAACAGTCATCACTGTCACATAGACAAAGTTTATACTTGCAAACAGAACAGTGTGGAAAGAACTTATCGGCTATATTATTTGAAAAAAACAAGAGAGATTATATCAAGAAACCCTCAGACAGATCATTTAGTTATTAATGAATCTCAATCTATTGCTGATTGTTTTGCAAACTATTTTCAGTTTTTTTTTATTATGAGAACTATCCTTCAATACAGGAATGTTCTAATTTCCCTTTCAACGTTGCCATATATTCCATAGTTTCTATCAACTTTAGAGAAAATTAAGAAACATATTCTTTCCTTAAAAAGAAAAAAGAGTCTGGCCCTTACAAAATGCCAGACAAATTCTATGTTAAATTCATGATTAGCTGATCCTCCTATTAACACACCAATGTCAGTTTATGACATACCCAACATTCCTGATATATTTTTCTGTTAGCCAAAACAATGCTATTGCCTACTCCAAACAGGGATCTAGTAGACAGGGATGGTTGTCATTCAGTTTTAAACACAAATTATAATATTTTTGCTGACTTTAGTAATTAAGTTCTTCTCCTGCATTTACCTCAACTTATTGATCCATTTAATTTTGCCTTTGTTCTGAGAATGGCTCTGTCTTCCACCATACAGTTAATGCAAGCACTAATGTTGCATCAATATGTATTCCTCTAGCTTTTCTAAACAAATGACCTCAGTATTTTTAGATGCATACAAAGCATTTGAAAGAATTAAAAAGTATATTCGTTTTCAGAGTTTTTAATAAATTATGCCATCTGAGTGATATTCGCAATTTAAATACATTTATATTTTTCTGTAAACTTTTTTTATTATAAACGTACAATATGTTGGAGCCTGGCAAGGCTTTAAACTTTTCCTGCATTATTTATCTGAATGGTCTAAACCCTATTCATCTGCATTTTGAAGTAATAATAATACTGTTTCTTTAACCATAGTTGTTTTACGGTGTATATTTTGTGTTTTGCTTCTGATGATAAACAAACAAACAAAACAAACAGGTAAACAAGCTAGAGACCTGCTACAACAAAATCGCCAAATTCGCCACAGGGGCATCCTTGCGTAGTCACCACTGTCTCTCACTTGCTGAACTGGGCTGGCTTGAACTCCCTCACCTCCTTCAATGGTATCAACTCTCACTCGCCCACAAACTAGTAAATCATCCACTAAATGTCCCATCCCTCCAGAATCTACTCCAACCCTATCGCACCACCAGACCACTAAGATCCAGCAACAAAAATCACTTGCAGATCACTAAAGCCAATAACTCTGCTGGTGAAGCACTATTCTCTTGCACCATAGCCAAATTATGGAACTCCCTCCCACCCACAATTACCTCCATACCATCATGCACCCACTTCAAAACTTTACTAAAGGAGCACCTAAAAACATGCTGGCTATGCCCTTGCAACTCCCACTCTAATATCACCCTCCCAATCCAACCACTACCTTTCTTTCCACTCCACTAACTACTTTGATTATAGCAAGCTCAGATGCTCATAAGCCAGTATTTATTATACAGCAGGAACTTCTTCTTGTAACATTTGTTAATGTCTGTTATGTACTTCACAGATAAAGATTCTAGTTGTCTACTGATGTACCATGTTCTTCATCTGTAAATATGTTGTAAATAATTGCTATGTAAATTGTTAATTGCTATGTAATCCAATGTAACTACTGTCTGCTTATTTTAACTGTGGAGCTTTTCTCCCCAGGCCTCCACTGAAAATGGACCTACATCCAGTCAGACACTCCCAGTCAACAAATATAAATAAATAAAATAAATAATAAATAATAAAATAATGATATAGTACTTAACACTTTTAAAGTAGACTAAGTTATATAAATTGTTCTTTTCACCTGGATGATGCTACCTTTACAATCACCAATTCACTGATTTTGCTATGAATACTACGTAGACTAAGCAGCCAAGCAGTTCTAATTCTAATACATTTTTAAGATGAACCTTCAGCAAGGATATTTCTTCAATCGATTGGCTTTCAGGTTACAGAGGCTTATAGAAAATATGTGCATTTTTTAATTCTCAGACTAATGTAAATTTCATAAGTAGGGCAAACAAAGTTACTGGCAACCTGGATAGTTTTTATTAAAAAAACATTATTTCCTCCTTAATACACTAAGTATAATAAATTCTGTAATATTTGGAAAAATTGTGGTGAAATGGGTCTCCTCAGATACCATGGAAAAGACTAATAGCAGATAAAGATTATGCAGATGTCCAAGCACCAGACTCAGTAAGACAAATGTTGCAAAAATATGGGTTAACCAGTGCTGCTGGGTTGGCTTTTCCCTGTTCAATATTCATAGTTATTCTGGGGGTGATAATGGTGGGTCTAGTTCACGTTGTCGTAAGCTGACAATATCGAATACGATATTGTCGGCACGACAATGTCGAAAGTTCAGAACATTGCACAGGTAAACGTAAATCTCCATAAGGGGAGATTTCTGTTTACCTCAATGTAGTGCAGTCTCAGAGTTGGTATATTTAAGTAGGGGGGTGTGGGGGATGCAGGGGGGCTTGCCCCCCCTGCCTACGCTAGTTAGTTTTTTCTATTTATTTATTTATTTATTTACGTTCTTCGATATTTTACTACTTCGATCAATAAAGCTCGACCTTTATTGATTCGATGTAGTAAAAATTCGATAACGTGATATAGACACGATAATGGTATTTGAGTTGCTTTCTTCTGTCTGTCTTAGAATATTTGAATTAGTGACCAATATATGGGTTGTTCATTAACAACAAAAAGTTGGCTACAGATACTGTATTATTCTTATGCTCTATACCTTCAGCTAAAGCAGCTTCTCAAAATCCTGGATTTCAAGAGTTCTTGTTGTCTTAACCCTTGCAGATTAATATGACAAGTTTCAGTATATTTCTATATTTTAATGTTTTGGAAGTTTTAAACATAAAAATTAACAGTAAATGCAAATATTTTTCCTGATTTTATGAGTTGAAAGAGGCTGATGTATCAGTTAAAAGCTACGTTTCTGTATTACAAAAACTCCAGGCCACTCAATACAGATCTGCTTTCATTGCTGGTTTATAAACAGATTAATTCATTCCATGCAAATCTTTATTAGCATATAATGGTCATAAATTTATAGGTTCTTATTGAGCTTATGACCAAAAGAGACCATCATGAAGCTCAGCCACATTACCCAGTACTGGTAGTAAACTAACAGTGCCCTCCATTATACAGACTTTTACCACATATTCCTAGTGCAAATTTGTGACCACCCATCCAGTCATACAGAGTGATCTTACAGGTTACTAGGGTAGAACTCTGCTTGGCAGGTAAGGGCAGTCTATACAAGAAATGAGGTATACATTGGGTTAGGCATGTGTCACATCATATGGTCTTGTTGATGATATGTAAGTTTAGGTCTCAGGAATGGGTGCTTAATTTACCATTATTCTATTTAAGTGAAGGAGTTCAAAAAGTGCTGGGTTATTCTTAAAACAGAATGGTAATCAGAGATAACCCCTCAGCAGTATGTATGACATGAGTAGAGTGACAGATCATTTAGTCTATCAGGGTAACTGGATCTACCTGACTTTACTGCAATTTCACTTACCCAAAATTCAGAAGATTGAGACAACAGCACCAAAATTCCACAACACTGAAAGTTTACATTACCAGAAGTCAGATCAATGAAACACCAGGTGTGCATATCACACAGCAATCAGAGCTTCTGAGTGGAGATAGTGGTACAGTGATGATTAAGAAATTTACCCTTTTCCTCACTGTAGTGTGATCTTGGTGTTGGTATACATAATTTGCAGGTGGTGTGGTGGGTGCAAGGAGGGGTTGCCCCCACTACAAAAATGTGTAAAAGGGTAGATTTTTTGTTTTGTTTTACTGCACTTGGTGTCATGGCCGGCCTTAGGCATAGGCCAACTAGGCGGCCACCTAGGGCGCTGGTGTAGCAGGGGCACTTTTCCAGTATTTATCATAGTAGGACCAGGGTGGGAAAACAGTAATGTTTGGGGGCTGGCGAGCTGCCAGTAGTTTAGTACCAGTTGACCTAGGCCACTCCTGCTTGGTGTTTCATTGATATGACTTTCGGTAATGTAAACATTTGGAGTTGTGGAATTTCAGTGTTGTCATCTCGATCTTCTGAATTTTGAGTAAGTGAAATTTTGGTATAAAGTCAAGTGGTCCCGAGTTGCTAAGGGTACTAAGATCTGATATCTTTTTGGTAAGGAAATACTGAGGTCTCTCAAGCTGGTTTAATTGCTTGGAGAGGTACATACTGAAGGGTACATTCAATGATGAGCCTAAACAGGGATGGCTAAAGTTGGACTATAACTTCTTTGGACACTGAGGAGATGCCATGAAGGATAAGTTGTGCAAGGCAGAAGGATTTTCTAATCACCACAGAAACATGGCAGTCAAAGCAGAGTCTGTAATAGACATACATACCCAAGCCACTGATGACTGAGTGAAATGTAAGTGGAATGTCATCTATATGGTAAGCAAGAGTGATGGTAGATTTACAAAAGGAAACTATGCTGCATTTCTTAGTGTTAAGGGTAAGCTTGTAATTAATACACCAAACATATATTTGATCAAACCCTTGCTGGAGAATTTGAGTATCAGAATGGGATTTGATGGTTGTCCCTAGTCTGCATTCAGCAAACCTGGAAAGCCAAAGTTTTTTTCCCATCAGTTTCTACATAACAGAAATATATGCAAAAAAAGAGGGGTCCCAGGACAGAGCTGTCTAGAGTAACTACCCCTGAACTTAATGGTACAGGATCTCCCAGACAGTTGATTATCAGTCCAGCAAAATATTATGTGGGTTAGTGTTGAGTTGGTAGAGTTTGTCAATAAACCCTGCATGAAGTATAGTGTCAAAGGCCTTGGCAAGGTCTAGATAAGGAGTGTAGCCTGTATTCCCCTTATTCAAGACATCAGCCATGTTTTCAAAGAATTCAGCCAGGTTAAGTAGGAATGATCTGCCTTTCACAAAGCCAAAGTAATGTGTATCCAGGAATATAAGATCACCTACATCATTGTTTCTTTGTTCAGTTATAATATGTTTCAAAGCATTGCAAATAATACTAGTGAGACTAATAGGCTTCTAACTCAAGGATCACCTTTACACAATGGCACCACAACTGTGTTCTCCACTCCTTAGATACATAACCAGTAGACAGACTCAGGGTGAAGAGCTGATGGAGGGCTTTTAAGTGGGACTTTATCCCTGGATGCCTGCTGAGAAGTGTATTGTCAGGACCCATGGAAGTAGTGTTTTTAATTTTAAAAATGCCAAAAAGATTTGGTCCAAATTGATCTTAGAAAGGGGAGTGTGAGGAGGAATGGAGAAGAGAGAGGAGAGAGGGAATGGTGGGTGGAGTGAAGTTGGAAGAGAATTTGTCGGCTAGAATATTAGTAATGTCCTTGGGCTCAGAGAAAGAGGTGTCCTTTGAGATAAGTTCAGAACTGTACATTGCGTCTAATCTTTCTAACATAGCCAAAGAAGGCCATTTGGTTAACTTTTTAATTTGTTGCAATATTAAGTTCATAGCTGACCTTACATTTTCTACTAGCACTATTGAGAAACTTACCAACCAGTTTTAAATACCTTTTATAGTGATGAAGTGGCCATTATTTACTGATATCCTGGAGTTTTTTTTCTTTTTGTTATAGAGTTTGCTGATGCGGTAGTTCCACCATATGGGTCTGGTTCTAAACTTGCCATTACACTTACTCCTAACTGGTATGGATGCCTCACTGCATCTATCCAAGATGGAGTAAAATTCAGAGCAGTAATCAGGAGCCTCAGGTACAAGATTTGTTGAGGAGCTAAACCATTTGTGACTGTCAATGAGATCAGCAAATATCAAATAATTACTCTTGGAGTAATCCCTGAATACAGAGGAGTTATCAGGGACCATAAAATAAGCATTCATAGAGAAGATCACAGCAACATGGTCAGATTTGATGATGGAGGGAGTAACAAGTGGGCTGGTGTATTTGAGAGAAATGTTTGCGAGGACAATATCAAGAAGATGAACACCTTCGATGGGTAACAAAACAATTTGCTGAAGTGCATTAAACATTTTCAAGGAACAGAAATCTCTGTGCATACTTGTTGCTGATAATAAATGTTTGCTAGTTTCTGTGTGGATAACTGAAGTCAGCTGTAAGGAAGGTATGTGGTTCAACTGCTAACTTTTCCAACTGTTTATGGTTTTCTGAATGCTTACAAGAGGTCATAGATCAGGATTTATGATTGGTTATAATGTGGTAACTAACTTAATTCAGTAAAATTATCACTTCTACCAGTTCCATATTTGTATTGTGTAAAATCTGGTGAGAAACAATGGAATCATGAATAAATACAGACACTTTCCCACAGTTACCTCTTGATCTGAATGCGTTAATAGGTGTTGCACCCCCTGAAGGTTTGGAGACCATATAATAGGTTCATACTTTCACCAAAAATAGTATTATTTAGTATAAGATTCTTCATGTGACCTACTGGTATCCTGAAAGAAAGGGATGTGCCGTGCTATATAAACATTGTTGACATAATAGTGGTCTTAGGGGGTCCTGGGACCAAATTTGTTTCTTTTTTTCAAGATTAAAGCCTTTCAGTTTCAGGAAAAGGTTTTTTTTTCTTTCTTTTTATTTCCTGGAATTAATTTACCTTTATTTCCTTTTATTTGGCTTTTTAGTTACATTAATCAATAAATATAATTTAAGAATAAGAAACTTTTATTTCTGATTTCCATGGTTACAAAAATAATCATTGCTGCATTTAATTAAGGCAGTGCTACAGATTTTTTTTTTCTTTCAAGTTGCTGATGGTTGTTCTCTGCATTTTTTTCTTCAAACACATTGATGAAAAGGCAGTGGAAGACAGAGAGAGTGGGAGGAGGGAGGTTCGCTATTTGTTTTAAGACTTCTTTACATGTTTTCTTCTTTCTGATACAGCTATATCAATGTGGAAAAGGATAACATGCACATATTCTCTTTATTCTTTACACAGATGTTCAAATAATAAAGTATAAAAGGAGTAGAGAAATTCTGGCAAATAAGTACAAAGATAATTTCTGCTCTTTGTGGGTCATAGTAACAATTGCTGTTACCACTTATATTCTCACTGTAAATTTTAGAAAAACAGATGGGAAGCAAAATTTATAGACTTGGTATGAAGACTGCATCAGAAATAGGGTATAGATCTTTTCAGCCACAGTGTATAAGTGTGCTAAACCTAAATGTAAAAAGTCAGCAAAGTGAATGATCATAGCATGATTTAGAGAAGTATTTGAGACTGGATGTGCAGGTGAGCAATATAATAGCAAATACAAATAACCAGACATTTACTGCAAAGACAGTGGTTTGCACTCCATGTATTACAATAGTCATGCAGGTCTCTGCTGTTATGTGTAGGTGAAGAAATCGCAAGTGCATGCCAAAGGGAAAAACTCACAGCCCGTTCTACCAGGACCAAGATGAGATGGTACAGGACATCAACCATTGAAAGTCAAATCCAGATCCCATGACATAAACAAATAAACCCCATGACTATGACTTAGGCATCTCAGTATTAATTAGAAGCTCAGGTGCTTGATGGAGCTGACAGAAGATAATATGTGTGTCTGTCCTAGGAAGGAGGCAGGTAGCCTGAGGCTGTTCATTTCCAAGGCAGTACAGAAGGATGCAGTCATGGTGGTGTATGCTTGGTCACTTTTGATATAGGTGTCATCATGACTGCATGGCAGCATGCATCTGTACTATGAAAGGTACAGTGTTACCCACAGTGATAGGGTTATGAATCCCCCCACTAGGAGATGTGCTGTTCCTAAATAAATACACTGTTATTACTAGGATGTCAGTGAATATACAAGCCTTTGCTGAGCCTGCCTGTAGTACAGCCTCTCCTGGCCCATTCTTATCTCACTTGAAACAACCTGGAAAGGGGACTAATTGGGCATTATTGGTAAAGGAAGGGTTCATGATTATCAGGAATGGTAGAGAAAAAAATACATCCCCCATTGGACAGTGACACTGTTATGCACAACAGGCTGTGTCTGGAGCAGGGTGGCTATGAGATAAATAGTGGAGCCTTGTAAATACACTGCCTTGTAGTAGAAGCAGTCAATCATGATACTCCAATGAGCTACCATTGCATTGCATACAAAACGACAGTCACACTGAAAAATATGTATGCATATATTCTATGTGACAGACAATAGTTTGATGTCCATTAACATATCCCTTCTGTGGCCCACTAGTGTTTCTGACTCATAAGGCAGCTTTTCTACATCAATTTCCTACACAATACCTATCCAGTACCTCTCTGCAGTAAGTACCCTGTCTACCAACCCTAGCCAAAGACTAATTGCTTAATAACATAGGGAAGTTTTATATACATACATATATATATATATGGGTTCCTACCAGATTATCAAAGATTCAAAACTTTGACAGTCATATGGTCGGGACCATATGGTTGAAGTTTGGAAAATTCAAAAATTTTAGATTGTGGTATAGCATGGAATGGGAAATTGCATCTGGCAGGTAACTTCGGTAGCAGTTTGTCTTTTGCCATGTTATGCAAAGAGATACCAGCGTTGGCATTTGTTACACCTGAAGATTTCAGTACCACCTTTGCAGAAATAGAAGCTGACATGCCAGAGGAGGGTAAGTCACTATGTACCCTCTTTAAAGAAACATACATCCATGGCAAGCCACATAGGTATGGTATGCATGAGAATATGTCTGCGAGGGTACCCTCTTTGTTTGATAGCTCCTTCTGGAACCAACATGATACCTGTGTGATGGGATACCCACGTAGTCAGAATACAGTAGAGGGTTGGCATAGGAGACTACGAAGTTTAATAGGTAAAAAAACCTTGTACATGCTGGATATTTTCCATGCAGTACTGGAGCAGAACCATGTCAATGATCTAAGGTATAGACACTTGCTGTGTCTGCCTTCATCCCTGAAAAGGAGAAGCTTGCTTGATAAAGAATCCAGCTTCCCTAATCTACTGGCAAAGAGAAATGAGTTCACAGCAAGGGGATTTGTGAAGTTGGTCACTAAATACTGCTCCTTTTCATAAGGATTCATACACTTCCGTACATTTCCTGGAAGGAACATTGTTTCTTGGTGTTTCATGGTGTTCAAATGCATATATTCAACCTATCTTAATGTGTTTTAACACTGAATGGCTGGTTTGGGTTCATGGGACACTTCTACTGCTCTAATAGTGAATGTTTGCTGTTCTTTCATGACAATGGCGATGTTGGCACTGTTTGCAAGCATGGGAAAGTGGGCGCATTGGTGTAGTTCGAAAAATGTAAAAAAAAAAATTCCAATATATGATTTTCAACATTTTTCTAATTTCGCAGTTTCAAATTTGCACATACGAGTCGCACAAATGAATATTTGTACATGTCTGTTTCACGTTTATAAAGGTAAACCATATATCTATATATATATATATATATATATATATATATATGTGTGTGTGTGTGTGTGTGTGTGTGTGTGTGTGTGTGTGTGTGTGTGTGTATATGTACACATGTGTTCGTACCTCTCAGCTGTCCAGATTTTCTCATAATGTCCAGATTTTTGCCTCATATGTTTTGGTTTGTTTCTCATAAAATTGTGGTTTTAAAGCAAATCATTGGTAAATTACTGAGGATTGAACTCAGAAAATAATGACAGATATTTGAGTTTCAGAATTTAATACCCTTCAGGAAATTCATGCTAATGAAAAGCCTATGATTCTATCAGTTTTTCAAGTTGTATGTGCAGTATTTAAAAATTGTTCCTATTTTTCAGCCTTTGTACCCCCCCATTATTTAAGGGTTTGTCCAGATTTGTTGTTCTAAGAGGTTGAGAGGTACGATGTGTATCTGCATGTCCATATCTATTTGTATATCAAATTATCTGATTTCTAAAACAGAAAAGAAGATCACAATGCAATTACTTATACAATAATGACAACCCCCAGAAAACTGACTTCTTTTAATAGAGTGCAAGATTCTACAACAAAATTGTAAGACTTTTAAGAGTGGTATCTACCAGAAATACAACAGTTCATAGACTTTCATAACAATGGTGTAGTGTATGACGTGCTCCTATGGGAGTCGATGGAAGTAAATTACTGGAATTGCAATGACATATAGACAAATTAAAGTTTAAATAGCAAAAAGGAGAAAAAGGTCTTATCTGAAATGAAAGAAATCAATGCAGTTTCAGAAGATCCAACAGTATAAGGTTTCTGTTAGTTTACAAAAAGTTAAACCATATTCTTATTCTTTAAGTCCTACAGGCTTACATAAGTTAGCTGCTAGATAGAAAGTTGTAGCAAGAACTAATCACATCAGCTGTATATCTACTCCTTCTAATAACATGAGATGTGGAAGAAATTCTAAACCCATTTTAAAACAACATGAGAAAATTAATGCACAAAATAATAGGGTAGAAAATGAAAAACAAATCAATATCTTTTTAAATATGAATAGACAAAATATTTTCAGAGCAAGTAAGGAAAATAGAAAAAATATATAACATAACTAGAGGAATAAATTAAAAGTGTGAATAAAAATAAAGATCCGGTTAATGATGGAGTGATTTTTGAACTATATAAAATATTACCTCACAATGTTTTATTTCTTTTATGGAAAATATGAACAGACATTATAACTGCATTTTGAACATAACTCCATCTTAAAAAATATAATAAATTATCACTTATTAAACAGGATAAAGATGCATATGTTTGCTCTTCTTATGGCGCTATTTCATTACAAAACATGGATTACAAAAAATGTGTGCCGATCCTTGCCAATAGATTAAAAATTATGCTACCTACATTATTAGAGGAAAACTAAACTGGATTTATATTAATTTGGTAAACACAGGAGAATATCAAACAAATCAATATTTTAATATATTATACTAATAACAATAAACAAAAACTATCTGTAATTAGTCTGGATCTGGATAAATCTTACAATTCTATAAACAGGTCTTATTTAACCAAACTAATAAAAATGTACAGTTTTCATAGTAATTTTATATCTCTTATTAATCATCTTCATCAAAATTTATTCTCAGATATTAAAAAAACATGTTTTATTTCTCAGGGAAAAAATAACAGTAATAATACCAAGCAAGGGCATGAAACAGTGTTGTCCTGTGTCCCCTTTATTATTTGCTTTGCCTATTGAGCCTCTACCCAATTACATAAAACTAAATATTGATATAGTTGGATTTAGCATACATGATCAATATACTTCCAAAATTCAGTTATTTGCTAATGATTTACTGTTAACAACAGGTAACACACTGATTGTTCATTAATAATTATAAAAACTTAATATTTTGGATATATGATAGGTCAAAGGTTCAGTCATAATAAACTAACAAGTTATTCAATAACAGCAAGTTAGATTATTTGACTGAAATTCACACATTTAAATTGGATAGTAAACAGATTAAATATTTAGGAATTATCTTATATTCAGTTGTATGCAAATAAATAGCAGCAACCAATTCTAAAATATTTGACAATATCAGAACAAAAATAAATGGAATAAGTTATTTTCTATAAAGATAGGTTAATTTAATTAATATATTTAATTTACCCAAAATACTATACAGAGTGCAAATAATGTTACAATGTCTTAAGATCTAAACTCTGAGCCTTAGATTAGGCCTTCTTTTAAGTCTAAGGTCAAATACCCTTTCCCCCAACCAAGCATCTAGTTCATTCTTATAGGGCACCATGGAATCAGCTTATTTAGTTCTTTCTAAAGAATGCATTAAACATTTTAACAACACTTGTTTGAAGTTCTTATGGTACCCCAACAAACATAGAATAACTTTGATACAGCATGTAAGAGAACTGAAAGATGGTAGAGTAGAATTTCCTGACCTAGAAATTTATGCTGTATCTTTAGTTATTAAAACAGTAGCTTTATAGTTAAATTCAGATTATTCAGTCAGTTGAGAAAAAAAAGTACATTAAACTATTTGGTTAAATAAATAAACATTTCAATATACAACATGAATAATTCTGAAAAATAATAATAATATGAAATGATTGTTAAATACTTATTTAAAATACAAATAATTGCAGCAATTCTGTTTTCATAAACATAATAAAAATATTGAAAAATTGTATAATGAAGTACTCAGGGATAAAATAATGGCCCAACAGGCACAAATGCTTCCTTTTAGGAGTGATCTAAGCTAAGAATTATACTATGTTGAACTGAAGACCCAAGAGAGAAGAAATAAGTTCATTAATAGTTTATAGCCTGAACTGTCAGTTCTTTACTACTATATACAGTATAATGTTTGGATAAGCTCTAGAGTAGGGCATGAGCTCACAGGCATGAGTATGAAAAAAGTTAAATCATGTGAATTTTGAGGAATACTGTGTTTTGGGGACCACTAGGGTTAATATCATTTAGTTCTTAAGAAATCTTACTTCAGGTAATTAGGTTTTATAAGAAGGCAGTTAAAGTTAAAGAAATTTGGCAATGTATAATAATAAGCATGTGCCATAATGTTGCCAGTTTTATAGTTTGATCATTAATGTTGCTGTACAGAGATATTTACCTGTGTTTTTGGTATATGTCCATATAACAGTCTTACTGTAATTGTGACTGATGTGTCTTTAAAAGTAAAAATGGTGCAGAACTATTCAATGTCAAATTTTATAGTTGATTGTAGACTCCTGTTCAGTGTAAAATATTTTAGGATTCAACAGAACTTTTGCCCATATTGTGAACCAACCATCAAGCCAGTAAGAAAACATAAGAATTGTATGCCTTGACTTCAGTCATATTCTTTCGGATATTTATTTATTTATTTTACATTTGTTAACCGGGGGTGTCTGGCTGAGCCGAAAAGGCCCTTTTTCAGCAGAGGCTCAGTGAGAAAAGCTCCACATAAAAAAATTACAGATACATTTAGATATTTGGACATGATCAGTATACACACAAATCACAATAGACATGTTTTTACAGTGGTATGCAGCACATCAGCAGTTACAGTGGAGAGAACAAACAAGAAAAGGTTAATTTAAAAATAAAGGTAATTAATAGATTTTTTGTGTACAGCTGAAATTTGGAACATAGGTAGAATACATACATAGTACACAGGTACAGTACATACATTGTACATTAGCCAGTGTTTGTGAGTAAGAGTGAAAACTATTATCAAGTACTCTAGGTGTAGTATGTGCACCTTATCCGCTTTCACTAGCCTGGGTATGAAATAAAGAGGCTAACAAGTTCTGCAGTAGGTCTAGAAAAAGTATTTAACTATAACCACATGTGAGAAAGTGCCTGCTTCCAGTATAGTAAAGTAAACATCACTCAGTGCTCATGTTTCATTTTTTATGAAGCCTTTTGTGTCCATCTCTTTTTACTAGTTGAAATACCTAAGATACCATTAGAGTTACATACATACTGCTGTTATATACACAGTTTTATTATTACTAACATATGCTTGGTTCTGCCTTCATTCAATCTCTCTCTCTATACACACACATATATAGGTTTACTATCAAAATGTCGAGGTGGCTTACCTCAACTATGCACATCCCCAACCCAGAACAACAAAAAACCATCCCGTCGACTGCTCAGAATGTTGATTCTTTTGAAGGAAAGAATCGATATTCGACCACTCACCATTCAGAAAAAAAACATACATTATGATGCAGTGGGCCAAGCCCTCCTGCACCCCTCATGTGGGGGGGCTGCACCCACAAACTCCCTGCTACTTATATATTCTAACTCCAAGATCGCACTACAGTGAGGAAAAGAGTAATTTTCCTGATCTCTACTATAGTGCGATGCACTTCAAAACACCAATGCTCAAAACTATGAACACAAGCTACTTATTGACATTTCAAAGTCAATGGGAATTGTATTTGCAGTTTTGCCTCTCTGCTCCTCTGTGTTCGACCTTCTCACAGTCGAAGTCACCTAGACATTTTGATAGTAAACCACATATATATATATATATATATATATATATATATATATATATATATATATATATATATATATATATATATATATATATATATATATAGGCACCCACACATATGTATATGTTTTTCTCTGTGTGCGTATGTGTGTATGTGTTGTACCCTAGGGCTGTATGACTCAAGTATGCTGTACATTTTCACTGACAGCAAACCATCGTAGATCCAGCACCTTAATGCTGGCTCTGTACCTGCAAACACTGGCAGCAATAACAGAAGGTGCAAACTTTATTTATTTGCTGTTCTCAAAATAAAGCTGGTATGCATGGCACTATATCCGTTGCCCACATCCTAACTGGAGCTTAAAGTCTTATAGAACACTTTCTATTTTCAGGATAGTTTTCTGATGCCTGACAGTCCACTGATGTTAGAAAAAGCGATATGGCTATCTAGTGAACTAAAATTAGTTGGGCTTCATAAGACTTCAAGCAGCCATTCACTGGAGATTGTCTGTAATGCTAGATATTGCTGCATATTTTCAGGAGTTAGAAAAGAGCTGTGGTGAGAAAAATACCTATGACATTTCCCTAAAAATACTTCTATACATATATACCCTTGACTGGCAAAAGGCAAATACTGATCTATCTGAACTGCCTGGTCATTATAGTTAGCATGTTGCATATGTCCCATCCCCCTTCTATCATCTCTGTTCCACCTTTCACATGCCACCTTAAATGTTTTAGATTATCTCTTTGATCAAGCTATTCTTGGAGCTCATTCCAGGTGCCAAACACCCTCCATAAAATGTCACTTCCTCACATAACTACCCACTTTTTCTGTCGCTGGTTTGTTCCTTCACAATTCCCTGTAAATGTTTAGTCTACCAATATCTAGTCCCTTCCATTGTTGCAAAAGTAATAACTTAGTCTGTCAAGCCTAGTTTCATGCATCACTTACTCAAATCCCCAACTAACTTCATACCCTTTGTCTAAACACCTTCTATTAACTTAATCTTTCTCAATCTAATTCACTTCTCTGTAGTAAGACAGAGTATTCCAGCTGTTGCCTCATCAGAGTTTTATGGAAAGGGAGGTCATGTGACATCCCTGATGCCAATGCTTCTTACAGCCCAAATATAGTTGGCCTTGAGTGTACCTGCTCTTTCTCAGGTGATTGCTTTGAATTTATACATCCTGACTATGCATTCTACTCCTGGTTTTCCTTTCATGCAACACCTTGCACTCTGCCTCAATTAACTCTCCAGTCTGCCTGGCTATGTCTCTAGCCTCCCTGAGTCCTTTCTCCCCTTTGTAGTATTGCTCACGGAAGTTTGGTCTGATCTTTATTCTCTGTGTTATCTTAGACAGATACATACTGAATAATGCAAGACCCAAATGTGCAGGGGTGACTCATTTTCATCACCACTTCTTGCACTTACATTTCTCCTACCTGCTACCACACTGATGCATAAAGGAAATGCTGGAAGATTATGAAATGGGGATAGGCTGTAACATTTGTCACCTAGATATCAATATAAAACAAAAGCACAAACAAAAGGTAAGCAGATTTACAAAACAACCTTGGCTGCAAATAGAGCATGAAAAGATCTAATTTCTGTAAGGATAATTTGTTGCCTAATAACGGCAGTATTTTATAAATAAAATAACTCCAAAGTTCAAATAATATATTAATTAGGAACACCCCGTTTTACCCGCTGAACTGACAGAAATTGCAAATATGAGCAAGTGGAAATAAGTGAAGCTAGTAGTCATGCAAAGGTATAAATATTGCTGAAATGAACTTCTATGTGTTATTTGTTGTGTTCCGAAATTATGGGCTTGCATATTCATGGCTCATTTGTAGGTACATCTTTAGTATACTAACAAGCTCGGATTAATATTTTCTAACTTTACTTACTAAATTCATGTATATGTGTTAGAAACTTACCAATTTCCCTAAATGCTTCAGAGTATATAAAAGGTGTTTAATTTAATCTTACAAAAGATCTTTGATTATGATTTCTAATTTGCAGAATTCGCTGCACAATGTAAATGTTACAAGCCTACCGCATACGCAGTACATTGGAAAAGCCAGGAAAAAATGAATAATAAAGGCTGTATAAACAGAGGTTTTACAGAAAAAAAGATCATATGATTATTACTGCAACAGCAAAACAATATGTGTAAAAGAGGCATGGCCAGATCTGCATTCAGGAAAAAGGTACAGTACTGCCATAAGTGCTTAAAGGTACATTTAATTTAATCTAGTCTAAGCCCACTTCATTTCAAACCATAAACATGAAAAGGCATCAGGCTGGTGTGTGACGTCACTCCTCTTCCTATCTTCACTAGTTAACTGAGCACTCATAATGAAGTATTCCAGTCACATGGTTTGGAGCAGAGGCAGTTTCCTGCTGACTGCCTCCATTTTTTTTGCAACTAAAGTAGCTTCCTAAGATTACTACTTTGATTTCTTACTTCTCCAGAGGATTAGAGACTCCCCTTGTTTTCCAGTAAAAGCATATTCACTGCATATTTCACTTGATATTGTCTCCATTCTTTCTTTTGCTCAGAACTTTTTATCAAATATTCCTTGGTTTCTCCACCTCCTTTAACTAACATCTGCTTCTGGAGAACTTCAACACCTACTGGTAGCAGCAGGGCTGCAATACTGCTGTGAGCTTCCTCACAGCAAAACCCTGGCAATGCAATCTAAGAATCCCACAGTGAAAACTATGCCTGCTACACTGAGCTGCTCCCTCCTTCTGTGAATGTGGCAATGACTTCTGGAGCATCCCTGCCTCTCGTCCTCTTCCCTCCCTCCTTATTTAATACATCAAGATAAGCAGGGGGGTCTTAGCAGCTCTAATTCTACATACAAACCCATACAGAATTCCATGGATCAGTGGGAGTTTGCTTCCAAACTTGAACACATTACTAAGTTAAATGACAAGGTGTACATTAGGTAAGGCAGCATGAATTTCTTAGCAATGTTTCAGCGGGTATTCATCATCTGAGCTATTCAGTATTTTTGCTGTATTTTAAACACCTTTTTATAGCACAGATTTTCTGAAAATGTATTTTTTGACAAACGCCTTTTTTTACATATTTTAATGCACGGGCACAATCTTATGTTTTCATCTACATTTATAATATTTGAAGAGAGTAGAAGCATAAATGAGGAAAGCATTTATCATACATTTATTTCCTAATAAGAGGCAAACTCCCAGAGACTTTTTAGCCTAAGCCTTGTGTGCTTCTTAAGTAATCAATAGACATTGTCAATAAGCACTGGTGCTTACTCAGAACATTTTTGCATAGCTCTAGAGAGTTTCTACACATCTCCCCTAAAGGTCAGTTTTATTACTTA